>NC_142937.1:48616659-48619159 GCF_046866305.1 Octopus bimaculoides | reverse complement strand
CATTTTTGGTGGAATTTTTCTAACATTTTAAAATGCCTTTCATAACAAGTCCAAGTTTCACAGGAATACAATAGGGATGTTAGGACAAATGATTTGTAAAGAGCCAGCTTTGTATTGTTATTTATGTGTTGCTGGCGCCAGACGCGTGACTCCAAGCCACCAAATGCTTTTGCTGCCCTTTGAATTCGCAGGTGTATTTCCGTATCAAGATTTCCATCATCTTGAACAGAGCTTCCCAGGTAGACAAATGAATTGACAACCTTAAGTAACTTTCCCTTAACAAAAATTTTATGGGGTTACAAACAGCACCATACACAGGTTGATACATTACAACTGTTTTTATCAGATTGATGGTCAGGCCAAAATCATCACAAGCTGCGTCAAATGCAGATACAAGGGATTGCAGACCTGTTTCAGAATGACTAACCAGATCGCAATCGTCAGCATACAAAAGTTCCCTAATAAGTGAAGTAAAAACCTTCGTTTTAAACTTCAGTCGGGTCAAATTAAAAACATTCCCCATTGTTCAATATTTTATGTAGATACCCTCCTCAGAGTTTTGAAAGGAATGTGACACCACAACGGCAAAGTATATTGCAAAGAGGGTGGGTGCGTCAAGGTCTCCCTGCTTTACTCCATTTTCCACAGCAAAAGATTCAGAAAGCCTACCACCAAAATTAACCCTAGCTCTCATATCCTGATGCAAAGCCTTGACTATGTTTATAAACTTTTCTGGGCAACCTATTTTCCCCAGAATTAGCCACAGAGCACTTCGATTAACAGTACCGAATGCTTTGCTCAAATCAACAAAGCAATGGTACAGAGCAAGATTCTGTTCAATGCACTTCTCTTGTAATTGTCTGACAGTAAAGATACAATCAGCTGTGCCCCTGGAGGAACGAAAACCACACTGAGACTCAGACACTATACTTGGAACTATAAAGGTATTTAAACATTCTAATAAAATGCGGGCGAGCACCTTTCCAACCACAGACAAAAGGGAAATCTCACGAAAATTACCACACAGATCCTTTGGCTCCGATTTATATAAGGAGACAAGAATGGCATCAATCCAGTCTTGAGGCACTTTCTCACTTCTCCAACAGTGACAAATTAAAATATTTAAGAGTTCCATCATTTTGTCACCCCCATATTTCAAGACTTCTGCACAGATTCCATCAGATCCTGGAGACTTGTTGTTATTCTGCTTATTCACAGCTAAATAAATGTCATTTAGAGTTGGTTCAAATGCCATCTCTTCTATACACATATATATATACATAATATATATATATACATACATATATATATATATATATATATATATATATATATATATATATATATATATATATATAAATACATATACATATATACATATATATGGATATATAGGAGAAAACTATGAACCTGTATAAACTAGATGTTAAATTATATGATAACCTATTAGAGAAAGAAAGAAATAAAAAATATAAAATCATTCCAGAAAATACTCTTTATAATATAAATAAGGCCTCTAAATTAATTATGGTGAAATATAAGTTAGATAATAAAATTGAATTACTTTAAAAGACAATAGGGATAATTTTTATTCTGACCCAAAAGTTAGACTTATTTTTCCATGTAAATCAGATCTAGGTAAATTAAGTAAGATCATTTTAGATAAATTATTAATAAATTAAATTAAATTAATTAACTTAAACTTTGGAATAGTTCTAATGATACTTTAAAATGATTTAATGATATTAAATATAAAAATAGATATAAAATCATACAGATAGATATAGATAATTCTTCTCCTTCTATTAATGAGATTGTCCTCAATAAGGCCCTAATTTATGCAATGAATAAGGTAGGTATGACTTATGATGAAGTTAATGTAATAAAAACTGTTAGGAAATCGTTGATTAGATATAATATTAAATCGTGGGCTAGGAAGAATACTATACCTATAGGGGCACCCGATTCTGCACAGGCAACTGATTTAGTGGGTATTTATTTATTATCAGAACTTCAATTAGAAAAATTAAAGTTGGAGGATGGTTTGTATAGGGATGACCTTTTATTAACAACTAAAGATTGCACCAATAGAACATTAGAATTATATAAGAAACTATATAGTTTTTTTTTAAAGATATGGATTAAGCATAACTTTATATAATGAGAACTATAATGTTAATTACTTAGATGCTAATTTGAATTTAATAACAGGTAAGACTCAAACATTCCATAAAATTAATGAAAATATTAGATATATTAATGCTAATAGTAATCATCCACCCTTGATTAAAAAATCGTTGACAGATAATATAGGTTAAAGAATATCGTTGCTTTCTTCTAATTTTGAGATTTTCCAAAAACATGCACCTTATAATGACACCCTGAGGGAAGTAGGATATAATAATATTAAATTCTTTAATAATTCTAAATATAATTATAATATAAAAGATTATAATTTCAATGATTCCTGTTTTTTATAATAATAAACCTAACATAAATA
>NC_142937.1:48586659-48611659 GCF_046866305.1 Octopus bimaculoides | reverse complement strand
AATAAGAAAGATATGCATGTGTATGTGTAAATATAAATAGGGTGGAGAGGCTAACCTCATTAAAAATAATTTAGTTTTTTATTTATCAAGATGAGATATTTCATTGATAGGTCACTTGTAAAGGTTATTTCTACAGATTTTCTCTAGAAATTATAGCCAGCACTGATGAAAAATGGGTAGTAAGTGTAAACACCCATTACTCATTTTTCATCTGCAATCTCATTGTTATTTACATTAGATGTACTCAGATATGAAACTTAATAAAAATCAGTGCTGGTTATAATTTCTATAGCAAATCTGTAGAGATAACCTTAACAGGTGATTTAACAGTAGATCACAGTATTGACTTATTGGTAGACAGAAACTGAAAGAAACATATCGTGAATGCATGTATACATGTATGTGGACTTATACCTACACCTATATGTAAATTTACTTGGAATACATTTGAACTCTAGTCTTTATTCTATGAATGGTGCCAATGCCTTTAATCCTTATGCAAATAAATAGTACAAATATATTTAAATTTATGGATATTTAAACAAATGTTTAAATAAGACACTTGACTAATACTCCTGTTCTTTTTTCCTATTTACATATTAATGCGCATACCTCTTACTCCCATTTATAAATAAATATATATCTATATCTATCTATATATATATATATATATATATATATATATATATATATACACATATATATATGAAACCATCATTTAATGTCTGTCTTTCATTCTGACATGAGTTGGACAATTTGACAGGAGTTAGTGAGCCAGAGGTTTGTGCGAAGCTCTAAAGCAGTGGTTCCCAATCTGCGGTCCATGGACTCCTGGTGGTCCACAAAGGTAGTACTGGGGGTCCATGAACATGGTAAGCTGACAGACCTTTCAATATCCTGGGGTCTATGGGAAAACTCATTTAAATAAAAGGCGTCTTTGGTAGTGAAAAGGTTGGGAACTACTGCTCTAATGTCTACTTTGGCCTGGTTTTTCAACTAGATTCCCTTCCTAACACTAACGACTTTCCAGAGTGGACTAGGAGCTTTTTATGTAGCACTAACAAGGTCTACTTTGGTATGGTTTTTATAGCTAGATGCCCTTCCTAATGCCAACCCCTTTACAGAGTAGACTGGATGAACCACATGGTTGGGAAGCAAACTTCTTGATGACACAGCTGGATGTATATGTGTACTAATGTAAACTAGTGCATTGAGTTGCCTCCATTTTTGTCAAAAAAAAACAGCTTAACATTTCAATAAAAAGAGACCAATAAAATAAATTCCTAGACTGAAATAAGTACTAGAGTCAATAGGATTAATACTCCCACCAAAATAAAAACAAAGTGGTTCCTCAACATAACCACTATTTAATGACTATAGTAGATGACTATAAGAATATATGCCATAATTTCGTTTATATATGCTTACACATAATGTTTTCAAACAGCAGCATAACAGAGTAGTGATTAGCAAAATCATTAGAACAATGGATAGAATTTATTTATGACCCTTTCTATGTTCAAATCCCACCAAGATCAAATACCAATGAAGTATTAAGTTGGATTTAATATTTCCTATAATGTATCTTAGATGTAAATGGAATTATAATAGAACGGTAACAAGGGATATTGGTGTTTACTGAAAAATAATGACACACATATTGGATGTCAGAAAAATGTTTATAAATATGGCTCCTATTCTTCTAGCAGTTATAAACAGGAACATCAGTTAAGTGTTGTATTTTAATGACAGGCTATTACAATTAAAATATCTTAGAAAACACAATTCAGTACTGGTCTTACTGACCTAGCAATCTATAACTGCCCACACAGAGTTTGATAACAAAGAAAAATGTGTATTTATTAGACTGCAGCAGTAGTTTCAAGTTCTTTTCATGGTGGAAATAATGCACAGGCCCACCTATAATATATGAAAAAATGTCAAGAGTATGACTAAATTTCTTTTTCAACTTTAGTGTCTGTCAATCCATACAAAGTAAAGTTAAACTATTCAGATTTAATGTCTTGCAGGTAACAAAGCTAAATTGTAAACATTCTTTTGTAGGCGGGTAAGTTTAAATAACTATTTTATATTGCAATATATACAAAAGGACAGAAAGAAGATAGAAATAATTTCCAAATTTGTTGCATTTAGGTCAGTAGGCAGTGAGTAACAACTTGTAGAAAAAAGACAAAAATAAAAAATCTAAATTACTAAATCACTGTTGGGTAATATGTTTAAAGAACAAATTTTAGAAACTAGCCCGGGAAATGTAAATATTGTGGCTCCATTTAGTAAATGACTTAGTGAACTAGATTAAAATGAGATAAAATGCTAAAATGTGATCTTTTGAGTTTTCTATATAATATTACAACAAAGGAGAACAAACTCTGCCAACAATACTGAATGAAGTAAAAGGAAGATCCAAAATTTTCAGTATTTATGCCAAGGTACAGGTAATCATTTTCAAAAAGTAGACCACATAAGGCATGGTTCATCATCAGGCAGGCTACACTGCTAAAACAATATAAGATAATTTGTCAATGGCATACCATTCAGAAAGTCCCACAGACCACAGTTTACCCATGATTGATGTATAAAAGGAGTCCTTGGTAGTGAAAAGGTTGGGAACCATTGCTCTAATATCTATTTTGGCATGGTTTTTACAACTAGATTCCCTTCCTAACACTAACGACCTTCCAGAGTGGACTAGGTGCTTTTTATGTGTATGTGAATGTACTCCTGTTGTATAACAAAAGTGATTTTGTTTAATTTTTTTCTCCCAATCTTCTACTATAAAAACTTGTTTTTAAACTAAAAAAATAAAAGCGTGAAAATAAAATAAATCAGATGCATTTAGAAGATTTTATTATTGATTACTGACAATTTTTGTTTATCAACAATTATTTGTTTACGATTTGTATAGTTTGTTTCCTTTTGTCTTCCATATTATATGTACAAGGATCAAAATGCTACCATTTTCCCTAAAACTCTTCATGACATACAGTTTTATCTCCAATTTTGTTTTCATCTATACTCTCAATTATATTTAGTTACATTGACAAATTTTTTCAATCATCCAGATGAATAAACATTGCTGTGAGATGAATTTCCCTTAAAAGGTTTTTCACCACTGATATTTTACAATATAGGTTAAAACTAAGTGGGCCTACCTATATAAGTGTGCCCCACCAGCTTTGTTTCATCATAACCTTCAGAAAAATGGATGTTTTGTAATGAAATTTTCTACATGTACATTTCAGATGGTATAGATTCCAATTATCCCAGAATATTTGTGAAAAGATTTTCAGAGGTAGGGAGAGGAGTTTTGAATAATTCCTATCAGTCAACTTTGTTTCTTCACAACTTTCAGAAAAATGGATATGTTTTTAATGAAATTTTCTACAAATATCTTTCAGATGATATAAATTACAATTAGATCAGATGTTAATGTGAAAAAAAAAAAATCTGGTGGATGCACAAATATATACTGATACACCTCACATGATCTTTTCAAAATATCAAGTTTCGGATCTTTTTTAAAACGGGGGCCACATTTTTCATTAACGAAACACTTTGAAACTTGGAACACTGGTAGAATGTGTCATATAAAACATCTTTTTCTCTTAGTCTTCTTAAAAAAAAAAGAAATCCATAAATTATTCCATGTTAAAGTTGTCGTATTTCTGTAATTTCAACCAATCACTGACGTCCATTCAGCCGATATACATTAAGTGCCGACTACATAAACAAATGATTCTGAAACAATTAACCCTAACCCTAACTCTAACCCTAACCCTAACCCTAGGGTTAGAGTTAGGGTTAGGCTTAGGCTTAGGGTTAGGGTTAAAGCAAATTTAAAATGAAAAAAGCAAATAAAACGAAGAATCGTTTGTTTATGTAGTCGGCACTTAATGTATATCGGCTGAGTGGACGTCAGTGATTGGTTGAAATTATCGAAATAAGACAATTTTTTACATGAAATAAATTCGAATACAAAAATATTTTTCTGTTCTATAACACAAAATAGATAAGTATACGAAGTTTGAAAGTTTTTCGGTACCAAAAACACTACGTAAAACATTAATGAAAAATGTGGCCCCCGTTTTAAAAAAGATCCTAAGTTTCATTTTGCAGCTATATAAGTAATATGCATCAATATCTATGTGCATGTGTCCACCAATTTTTCTTTTTTTTTACTTTAAATTCTGATACAATTGTAATCTACACCATCTGAAAGGTACTTGTAGAAAGTTTCCCATTTTTCTGAAAGTTATGAAGAAACAAAGTCAGTGTTGGGGGGGGGGGGTGACACTTGTGTAGGTGTGACACTAAATGAAAACCATTTTAATTAAATACTTTAATAGAGGAATATGCAAATAAGTTATTACAATGTAGAATATGCTCTTCAGACGCATTCTAAAATATTTTAATAAATGCCATAACTGAACATGTGTAGCACTAGCCAACTACTACATTGCATTAATAATAAATTACCACAGCTATATTTAAATGATAAAGCAATTTATTTTCTAAAGAAAAATTTGAGTAAGAAAAATTTGTTTTGCAGGGTTTAAAAAGAAATAATTACTAAAAAAAATATAATGTATTGGAAACATGAAAATTTTCTCACTTTATATACATTAAATACAGAGTTGGCATTTCAATATAATAGAATTGGAAATTATCTAGTATGCAAAAAAAAAAAAAATTCAGATTTGCAGTTTTCAGGTAACTCATAAAAGGCATCCACTCTTGGGGTGGTTGGTGTTAGGAAAGGCATCTAGCCATGGAAAACAAGCCAAATCAGACTGTAGCCTGGTACAGCTCTCCAGCTCACAAGTTCCAGTCAAACCGTCTAATCCATGCCAGCAAGGAAATCACAAGATTCAAGTGGAAATTTGGGCATACCCACATACGTGTGCCCTCCAACCCAACTTTGTTTCTTCATAACTTTCAGAAAAATGTATACTTTTTAGTGAAATTTTTTACAAATACTCTTTAGATGGTATAGATTACAATTATATCAGAATTTAATATATATATATAAAAGAAAAATGGTGAGTGCAGACACATACATATTGAAACACACCACATATATATATATAAAAACATAAAAACTTGAAATTTTGAAAAAATTATGTGATGCTTGTTAATATGTACATGTACACACCCACCTTTTTTTTTTTTTTCTACATTAAAATTTTGTTAAAAATCACATGAAAAGTATTTGTAAAACAATTAAAGAATACCTATTTTTCTGAAAGTTATGAGGAAACAAAGTCGACTCATGATAATTGTCTCCTTCTCTCCGGAAAAAATTTTCCCAACACATTCTGATGTAATCAGAATCTACACTATTCAAAAGGTATGTGTAGAAAATTTCATTAAAAAAATATTCATTTTTGTGAAAGATATGAGGAAACAAAATCTGACAAACATACTTGTGTAGGTATGCCAAAAACGAAATAAAAGTAGGGATAGTGAGGGGGAAAACTGAAGGAGCGGCAAGAGGCAATTCGAATTTCCGTTTTTCAAAAAAAAAAAAGGAAATCCAAGGAAATTTGGAGGAGGGGGTGCATTTGGACATGCTGAATAGTAAATATTTCCACTTTCAGCTGATGATCGAAAACCGAAAGAATGCCTAGAAAATTCGACTATCGGTGAATTTCAACACTGATTTCAAATTTTGGCACAAGGCCAGCACTTTTGGGGAAGGGTAAGTCGATTACATCGACTCCAGAGCCCGACTGGTGCTTATTTTATCGACCCAGAAAGGTTGAAAGGCAATGTTGATCTTGGCGGAATTTGAATTCAGAATGTATAGACGGACGAAATGCCAATAAGCAATTTGCTCGGCGTGCTAACGATTCTGCCAGCAAACATTTTACAACTTAGAAAGAAAAACGATTCATCCATTTGTAAAGATAGTATTAAAAGCAAGGAGTATTCATTAATGGATCTTAGATTGTAATTAGATCCAAGAAAAAAAATATGAAGCCATATTATTGGATACTCACACACAAATGTATTTGCCTCTCTTGCTAAACTAACGTTATGCTGAAAAGAGAGCTCCACCGCACACTATCTCTAAGAAAAATGTCCGATAATCAAGGGAAAACGTTGTTTTGATTTTAAGTGGTAACCTTATCGCATATGCACTGTTGTAATCTGAAACTGGTCTCTGGAGATACAGAATGCATTGATTAACGTAAAGATGCAGTTGCAACAAGCTTTACTCAGCGTTAACTTTCGTGATAAAAGAAATTCGAAAAATATTTGATCATACGACTGATAAAAGAGAATTTTATGGATGGCTATTATGTATTGACGCTTCTGTCTGAAGGCTTGAACTGTTTATTTCTTGATTCGCTAAATTACAGAGTTTTCGTCGAATAATGTCAGGAAATAGAAGCATTTTTGAGCAAATTAAATCATTATTTTAAAATGTTTTGAAGGGATAAGATAGAACTACTTACAAAATTTCGTGAAAAATACCACATGCATCCTAAGAGTTAGTAACGAAACTGTGTAACCATTAAAAGGTGTGCCTGTGGGACGTTGGTGGCTATTCGATGTGAGAGACAACCATTCAAGAATAACATATGCACGAGATTTTAAAAGCGGAGCGATACAAAGTCGTCGAACCGCAAATGAAGGAACTACACACAAACGTAAAAGAGTAGTTTAAAAACGACGCAATTAAATACAATAC
The DNA here is from genome assembly GCF_046866305.1 of Octopus bimaculoides. NCBI lineage: Eukaryota > Metazoa > Mollusca > Cephalopoda > Octopoda > Octopodidae > Octopus > Octopus bimaculoides. The sequence continues at coordinate 48,604,944 of NC_142937.1, read as the reverse complement.
GCTGTTGAACACACCTAGATATTTGTGGTAAATTAATGTACAGCTGTATAATATTGTTGTATCGTTTCATGTGAGCGGTTATGCACATCTATCAAAAACAAAGTTATCGTTGAAAATATGTAAAACAAAAATGTCAATGAATATTAATAAGAAAAAGAAGAAAGAAAGCACACCTACAAAATGCTTAATGTCGGTTTCTTAACATTGACGTCAGTCCATACGCTTTGTAAGAGGGTGGAGTTCATTAACTCGACCTCGGTAGCTTCTCACCCACCACCACAGCCTCGAACTAAATACCCAAGACGTTTTGTGACCTTCGCTCTACCAATCCTGCAAATTACCTGCCAAAAATGTTGAAACAATATCAATTTATCTTTAAGGATTTGCACTATTTAGTTCAAGCTCTTTACATTTTGAATTTAAATTCTGCCGAGGTAACTTTAACTTTCATCGTTCTGAGGTCGATAAAATAAAGTACCAGTCAAGTACATAGGATCGATTTAATGAACTATATCCATTCCCATGTTTGAGGTCGTGTTTACTTTAGAAATCAATATTAGATTCACTTTAAACTATTGCAAATCATAAACGTTCAATTCAAACCCAATTTGCCATAGTCAATTATTTGATCTCTCGTTTCCACTAATAGGTGCCCAGCCATATTGACTTCAAAACAGTAAATACCTACTGTGGTGTAATCACTTGCGTTTCGGCGTTTGCCACATTAAACTATCAAATAGAAATTTAAAAAAAAAACAAAAAAAAAATAAAGTGAAGCTAGTGAAAAGCTTCCATATGGCCGTCCGACCTACAAAAAGTAGCAACGAAACATCTCTTTAGGCCCTAGGCATGGACAACCTTTTTCAAGAAGCGGACCGCACGAGACATCTGACGTGTGATACCCGACGTACCCGTATAGGTAATATCAATTTGATGGAGGGAGTGAGTTAATGCGCAGGCACAAACATCTGATCACTATAAAAAAGTCATCTGTTCAAATTGTTCAGCAAGTAATTGTAGAACCCTCGACTGTTGTCTACAATAGGAGAGTCCACGACTAAAACAGTAGTAGCTGTCATTAAGAGAAAAGGATTTAAGGTGGTGAAATATAACTGTTTACAAATGTATGTACACATTTCAGGTATTGGGTGAGGGGCTAGCGAGGTGGTAGGTTAGGTGTTGGCAAAATTAAATTTGTTTTATTGTGAATATGACACATCGTTGCGAGTTTCAATATAGGTTAGGTTATATCCTCGAGGCAGAAAAAGGCTGAAGGGTTTGACGAGGATAAGTGCTAGATCTAGAACACATTGTTTTGAAGAGTATCTGTTATCTTTTACTTGTTTCAGTCACTAGATTGTGGTCATGCTGGGGCTTATTCGAACAAATCGCCCCCAGTACTTGTCTTTTTTAAACCTGGTATTTATTCCACCGGATTCTTTTTGCCGGACTGCTAATGTACGGGACGTAAAGACACCAACACCGGTTGTCAGTATTCAACTTATTATTTCCCTTCAAAACTAATGCCGCGCGGGCAAAATACTCTGGGTGTATACTCTGCGCATGTGTGAAAATTTTCGCGTTAGTAGGCCGCGTCAGTTCCGGCTCCCTTCTTGAAGAGCTAAGTCGATCAAATTCAAATCTAATATTGTTGGTCTCTAGTTACCGAACCTTCGAAGTAAGAGAACTCTATGTATACGACGGGCTTCTGTACAGCTTTTGCCTACAAGATTCACTCACAAATCATTGGCCGGTCCGACGCTATAGTAAAAGGACACTTGCCTAAGGAACAGTGTAGTGGGACTTATCCCGAAACAACGTAGTCGTAAGGCAAACTTCTTAACTATACATCTGTGCCAGCAACTAAGAAGGCATTTCAAAAATATTTTTGAGAATAATTCTCTTGTATACGGAAACACGAATAGTGCAAATTTATAATAATTTTTAAACTTGAAATTTTCTTTAATGTTACTTAAACACTACCCCATTTCTTAGAGTATATATATATATATACTATCGGGCGGCCTTTTAGCTAGCATATAGCTTTTAAGCAACTGGCCTCGAATAGGAAGATCTGCAAACAGATCTCTGACTTGTTTTGAAGAATATGTTGCAATTGCTTCCTCCAGAGTCATATCCCAATGATGATCATATTCGTCACTAAAAAAATCATGTAAAAAAAATCGCCGAAAACAATTGCAGTAATGAAAACATAGGAATCCAAAATTTCAGGATTGCAGGTCCGGATTCGGCCCGGGATGTTTTTAATTTACTCACAGAGTTGGCCTTTAGATTATAAAAATTGTTATCGTACAAAAAAATTTGTCGCAAAAAGTCACGTAAAAATATTGCCGAAAACAATCTAATGAAAACTTGGGAATCCAAAATTTCAGGATTGTAGGTCTGGATTCGGCCCGGAATGTTTTTAATTTACTCATGGAGTCATCCTGATTCCAAAATGGCATGATATGTTAGGCTACGACCTCGAGGAGTAAAGTTGAAAAAGTGTGACACACTGACATTCACATTTATTATTTTATATTATTATATCATATTAAGGCGGCGAACTGGCAGAATCGTTAGCCGCCGGGCGCAGTGCTTAGCGGTATTTCGTCCGCCGTTAGGTTTTGAGTAGAAGGGATTTATTACAGTTGAGGAAGTGTGACACACTGACATTCACATTTATTATATTAGATATGTTTATTTTGGGGATACTTTATGTCAATTAAAGTGTATTATATTTTATATATATATATGTGTATGTATAAATATATATACAGGGTGGCCCAAAAGTAAGTTTACAGTTATCACGTAGGTACTTTAAATCTCTTTTAAAACATTTTATTACATTTAAATTTCTATCTTACAATTAACTAAATTAGCATAGATTAATGGGTTCATATATCTTTATAATTAAGATCTAAACTGTTAATATATGAATTCGAAAGAGATAGCTGAATAACTGTAAACCTAGTTTTGGGCCACCCTGATTATGTATTATAGAAAGCAAAAAAAAAAATGATAGTGTTCAGTATGTTGGCCACAGTAATTTCTGTCAAAGAGACATGGTTAAACAAAGTTGTACATCATCTCCCTCTTCCTCTCACATATCCACTCTTTCTCTCTCTCTTATTATTACTCCCACCGCCACCATCAATACTACTATTACTCTTACCCTAGCACGAGGAATAGTAGAAGTGTCATTCAATAGTGAGAGAGGATGTCAAAGTGTGATACACTCACACACACACACACACACACACACACACACACACACACACACACATATATATATATATATATAAAAGGGTAAATATCTATTTACTCTAAGCACTGTAGAATAATAAATTTAGTAAATTGTCTGACCTATCGTAGTTAGAAGTATTCATCAACGAGTGGTCACTTTTATTAAACTTCAGGGAACGGGACGAAATAAGAGCAATAAATAAAGTGCATTACAATTCCAAAAGTGATTAAAGAAATAAAGAAAATAATTGTGGTTGAAAATTGAACATGTGTCTCAGAAGAGGTAAGAATATCGCAAGAGGTAGCTGTGTGGAAAGAAGCTTTGCTTCCCAACCACATGATTCCGGCTTCAGTCCCACTGCGTGATACCTTGGGCAAGTGTCTTCTATTATAGCCACGGGCTGACCTAAGCTTTGTGAGTGGATTTGGTAGATGGAAACTGAAAGAAGCCTGTCATATATATATATATATATCTATATATATACATGCGTGTGTGTTTGTTCACCTTCACTGCTTGACAACAGATGTTAGTGTTTTTATGTCCCCGTAACTTAGCTGTTCGGCAAAAGAGACCGATAGAATAAGTACCAGTCTTTAAAGAAAAATAAGTATTGGAGTCGATTCATTCGATTAAAATGTTGTCAAGGCGGTAGCCAAGCATGACCGCAGTCTAATGACTGTAACAAGTAAATGGTAAAGGATATCTACACTACGACGAGTCATTAGCAAGTTTTAAGTTGTGTAGTTTTTTTTTTTTTTTCTACGAAAAATACTGCATGCTACCTTGGGCATGTGCCTTCTACTATGGCAGGGGTTCTCAAACTTTTTGAGCCACTGCCCGGCTCATGGCCACATAATACCGTCAGCGCCACCACCCCTATTTTATATATAAATAAATGTTTTATATTTTTCTAATTTATATATACCATGAATCATTTGATATTAAATTTATTATGTAATTTGTATACAATACTATAATAATATTATAATAAATTCATAGCGTCCCCCAATTCACTGCCTTCCTCCCAACGCCTCCTTTTTCTCTACCACCCCCACCGCCTCCTTAGGCACCAGCGCCGACCTGGACGGTCTCAACGCCCTCGGGGAGTGGTGGGGGTAGCGCTCACTTTGAGAACCTATGTACTATAGCGTCGAGCCGACCAAATCCTTATAAATAGTGGAGGTTGAAAGACGGCAGAAACGTTAGCACGCCGGGCGAAATGCTTAGCGGTATCCCGTCTCTGTGAAGTTATTACGTGAGTTTATGTTAAAGTGTTTATCGAATTGTTGCCATTGTTGATTGAATTGTTGTTTGAATTGTTGCCGTTGCTGCTTTGTTGTTTTGTTTCCCATTGTGGGAAAATGGAGAAGGCACCGGAGGCAGGCCCGCGAGATAAAAGTGGAGCCTAGAAAGATGAAGGAGAGTGAGAAATTAATCACAAAGGAAGGAAACACTTTAAAGCTAACACCGCCTGAAGAGCTATCGGCCAACGTGACAAAAAGAACGGTTATATTTAAAACCACGAAGGCAGCCACGAGAAAGATAGAGATTGCACCAATAGAGGCCATAGAGGAAAGTGTTAAGAACATAAAAAGATTCACAACATACATTACGAGAAGGAGAAGATACGCCACTGTGGAGGTGCGCTTCACAACGGAGGAGGAAGCAATAAAGCACTCCACAGAGGCAATAAGGACAGAGGAATGGGTGCTCTTGCCTTCGTACTGCGGCAAACGTGTGGCCAAGGTGCGAGTGGGTAAGGTGCCACCCGAACTGAAAGAAGAATGGCTGATGACAGCCATAACGTATAATATGAAAGACGGGAAGATTCTGAAGGCTAGAAGGACCCAGAAGGTGAACTATTGGGGATATGGTATCGAATTAACGATTCAGGCAACAACGGAGGACTTGAATAGTGTGGTGGATGAGATTGTGCTGCCAGAAGATGTGAGACTGAGAGTTATTGTGGAGGGTAGGCCACATGAAGGCATGGTGCACCCAAAGAAAGCCACAAACAGAACAGGAGGAGAGACATGAGAGTGTGGACCAGGTAGTACAGAACAAGGCAACAGAAAAAGAAACGGAGAATGGATTCACTATGGTTAAAAAGAAAAGAAGGAGGAACGGAGGAATGAGTTCTCCGCCAGAGAAGCAGAAAAAGGAGAGAGAAGAGGTAAGAAAAGAAACTGTGAAGGAGGGCAGTAGGAAGGAAAAAGAAAGAAAAAAGAAAGTGGAGTTACCAGTGGAGAAAGAGTCGGAAACCCAACTGTATGAAGGTGAGATGGAGAGACTATTTATGGAGGAAGAAAAGAGAGAACTAAAAGTCCAAGAGAAAAGAAAGAAGATACGAGGAGGAGATGGAGTGTGACGTACCCAAAAAATGTTGAAACAGAGAAAAAGATAATCAAGTTTCATTCAATAGGAAGAGTGAAGGTGCCTTCATACGTCTACGCTGAGGATATGAAGGCAATATTGATTGAAGAGGAAAACTACAGAGATGTGTGGAGATAGCATTGACCCACCAGGAGTGGAGGTGGAATTTAAAGAGTTGCCACCTGTGGTGGATTTGAGAGATATCCCCTATGTGTGTAGCCCCTTGTGGGCAATAAAGAAATAAGAATCGTTAGCACGCCGAACAAAAATGCTTAACGACATTTCTTCCGGTTTTATATTTTGAGTTCTAATTCCGCAAAGGTCAACTTGCCTTTCATCCCTTTCGAAGTCAGTAAAATGAGCAGTAGGGTCGATGTGCCCCTCCCACCAAATTTAAGGCTTTATTCCTATAGTAGAAAGAAATATTAAATAAGTGAGTAAAAGCGAAGTTTTGTAAGCGAGACTCGAGCTTACTGCTTCTTACTCAGTAAGATGAACACGTTCACTAAGTACAGGCAGAGTAACAGAATGCGCTCTCAATATTATAGGAAAAGTCTAGATAGCTTCTTTTATTTAATAATCGTTAAATATTGAATATCAATCACTACTACATATTGATCGTGTCAAAATATAGCTACAAACTCCATTCAATAAGAATGTGATAATCAAAAACAAGTTTTAAACAATAGAACCTGAATATAATGCTATCTCTCGTTTCTGATTCTCTCTCTGCTGTATTTATCTGTCCTGGCTACAAATAAACCCAACGTTAAATTGACAAAAATTTTTTTTTAATTAGTGATTTTTGTTTCTACCTATTTTTATTAACAAGATAGCATAGGTTACAGCCATAGTTTGTAAGTTTGTATTCTTTCTTCACCACAGTGTTGGACAGGTTTAAAAGCTTAAAGCCATATTAATTTTTTATTAAACATGACAGTTTATCCGACCTCTTTTCAATTCTTACAGCTCATCCCCTGTTCCATGTTAAACGCTGCTCTAATCCACATTCTATGACGTATTTTCTATTTCTCTATCTTCAAATTAAACCGAAATATAGTTATTTGGTCTCTCCATTTCTCATTCCAGTTTCCAATCTCCCCCCCCCCCTTTTGACTGTTCATCGTCTCTACAAAAGCTAAAATGTATATTCCAAATGTGATCTTTAAAACTTACACTGGACTGTCATGAAACACCTATTTTCGAAGTAGAAGTTAATAGTTTCGAAAAAAATAAAGCCCGACAAATTCCATTTAATTGCTAATTCTACCAAAGCAACAAGCTGGGCATCGTCAAACATCATGGGCACGAAAAAAATAATTAACCATACGAGCAGTTTTTGCTCGAAGAACATTAAATCAACCTATTTTATGACAAAGAGTAATCTACTAACGCACTGAATCCGAAAAGATAATATCTTCCAGTATGTCCTTCAATGGTAGTGGTATGTAATTTTAAAGTTTTGATTCCAGGTTGAAACGTAACTTTCAGTTCATGTCGCCATATAAATTTGCAGCTATGTAACTCGTATTAACAAATGATTTCTTTTTACGACTTTTAACAGTTAGGGAGAATCGCATCTGGTAGAGTCAAAATATCAGTGGTTTGTTCTTTCATTTTCTGCACCCTTGTGAACTCACACTTCCAAGAGAGAGCGCTACTGTCCGCGTTAACCCTTAAACGACGGACATCATCAATTGATGGTTCATTAGATAACAGAGGACATCGTCAATTGATGGTTCATGAGATAACAGAGGACATCATCAATTGATGGTTCATTAGATAACAGAGGACATCATCAATTGATGGTTCATTAGATAACAGAGGACATCATCAATTGATGGTTCATTAGATAACAGAGGACATCATCAATTGATGGTTCATTAGATAACAGAGGACATCATCAATTGATGGTTCATTAGATAACAGAGGACATCATCAATTGATGGTTCATTAGATAACAGAGGACATCATCAATTGATGGTTCATTAGATAACAGAGGACATCATCAATTGATGGTTCATTAGATAACAGAGGACATCATCAATTGATGGTTCATTAGATAACAGAGGACATCATCAATTGATGGTTCATTAGATAACAGAGGACATCATCAATTGATGGTTCATTAGATAACAGAGGACATCATCAATTGATGGTTCATTAGATAACAGAGGACATCATCAATTGATGGTTCATTAGATAACAGAGGACATCATCAATTGATGGTTCATTAGATAACAGAGGACATCATCAATTGATGGTTCATTAGATAACAGAGGACATCATCAATTGACGGTTCATTAGATAACAGAAGACATCATCAATTGATGGTTCATTAGATAACAGAGGATATTATCAATTGATGGTTCATTAGATAACAGAGGACTTTATCAATTGATGGTTCATTAGATAACAGAGGACATTATCAATTGATGGTTCATTAGATAACAGAGGACATTATCAATTGATGGTTCATTAGATAACAGAGGACTTTATCAATTGATGGTTCATTAGATAACAGAGGACATTATCAATTGATGGTTCATTAGATAACAGAGGACTTTATCAATTGATGGTTCATTAGATAACAGAGGACATTATCAATTGACGTTTCAAAAGTTTTACAGGAATACAGCCATTAACAAAAGAAAGCGAATATTTTACAGCACTTTTTAATAATGGGATTGTAAATTTTACTGAGCGAGAAACTAACAATTATATATAATAGTTTTTGTATTTATTTGAAATGAAAATAATTATAAAAATTATCCTTAAGAAAAAAGATATCGTTCGGTTTTTTTTATCCGTTTGGCATACACATTAATGCAACTCTTTCCCACCGTTTACGGGTTAGCCTTTATTCTAAATTATTCTTGAAGCCACAATGAACTGTGGCCACGCTGAGAAGTGCCTTGAAGGCTTTTAGTTAAACAAATCGACTCCAATACATATTTTTTAAAGCCTGGTACTTATTCTATCGGTCTCTTTTTCTGTACCACCGCTAAAGTTACGGGGACGTAAACAAAACAACACCGGTTGTCAAGTAGTGAGGGTACATATAGACACGTACGGATATATATATATATATATATATATATATATATATATATACGCGTAGACACTTACATAAGACGGCCTTCTTTCATTTTCCGTCTCCCAAATCCACTTACAAGGCTTTAGTCGACTCGTGGTTATAGTAGAAGACACGTGCCCAAGGCGCATGCAGTGACACTGAACCCGAAACCACGTGGTAGGGAAGCAAGCTTTTTACTACACAACCATGCTTAGATTTGAAACTGCATTAGCTCAGTAACAAGAAATAAGCTACAGCACATCAGGTGACTTGCCTTGAATTCTGACTAATCATATTTCAGCTGTGATCGTACGATGTCGAACGGAAATTTTCATAAGTTTCCCGTCAAAATATGGTCAGAAACAGAAAAGCGCGAGAAAATCAGGGTAGAGGAACGAGATGCACGCGCAGCAGAGATTGAGAAGTCCAGGTGAACAGGATTCTTGGTCGCCTGCTCGACTGCGGGTTAGAAAAAAGACACCTCGTCTACAATGAACATAAGATTCTTATTTCTCCAAGCATGTACACAAGATATTCTTAACACTCACCTCTCGCCCTACACGAATATGTAGTTATCTAATTCTCGACCAACATACGAAAGTCACTACTAGTAATGAGCGATACAGCCTCCGACAAGTAATTATTGTACGTATTGCATAAATAAATGGTTTCCTCAAAAGCTTCAAATGGACTGGTTTTAATAATTGGTAATAACACCCAGTCAAACCAAAATATCTATAACCCATCTAGCTAGTCCTAAAGATGATTTGCTTAGAATTTAGGAAAACAAATCAAAATTATATTTGAGAGATTCCGAAAATTGTTTACAATTTGATATCAATAAGATGTTTAACACACACACACACACACACACACACACACACACACACACACACACACACACACACACACACACACACACACACACTTGTAAAGTCCTCTTTTCCTCTTTCTCAAGGGTCGTTGCTCGCGAAAAGATAGATAAGTGTTTTCTGAAATAACTAGAGGTTGATCAAAACGTTGTGAGTGGAATTTGAGAGACAGAAACTGGGTGGAAACCTGTCAAATGTACAATTCGTAGCCCTTCAAGTGAGCTTCGTAGGTTGTCACAAAATAAATAAATAAATACATCGTCAACGAAGAATTTTTAACTGTATCGCTATCGCAGATAATAGATTAATATTTGGTTTATGTGTGTGTAAGGAGTATACACACACATACACACGTATCCGTATATATATATATATATATATATATATATATATATTGTTACGAACTCCCGCGCGGAGCACCTCAACGAAGAGAAAACTCGCGCGCGCGAACGTCGACGCTCAGTGAGTCGGGATGCTCGCCACGACTAAGCCCAGCCGGAGCATGTAACGATGACAACAGGCAAGGAAGAAGAAATAACACGGACCATATGTTGCGTAGTGAAACTAACTTTTTTCTTTACATCACAATACAAAACAGAGCATAACAATAATTCATAACATAGTACTTGCTTCTGAAATAACATGTAACAATAGCGTTTCCAAGCACATGTAACAATAGCACATGTAACAATAGCACATGTAACAATAGCACATGTAACAATAGCACATGTAACAACAGTCTCCAAGCATTTAACATAATCAAAGTTTACAATCAAAGTTCGTGTATCGAGAGTCAATTAAAAAGTTCTTTTACTTCTTTGTTTTTCTTTTCCTTGAACCACATGTAACAACAAAGTTCTTTTTCTTTTCTGCCAGTTAACATCACAGTTAACAAAATCTCTTTTTCTTTTAAAACATGTAACAACAAAGTACATTTTTCTTTAAAGAATATTTAAACAAACATTTACCGTAACCAATTCAAATCTCCCACTACAATCCACAAGAAGTGACCAACGTAGTCTACTACAATCTTTTGCCTGCCACAACAGTTCCATCTCTCTGTCCCTCTCTCTCTCTCAGACTCTATCCATTTCTGCTGACTGGTACCTTCTGACAATAGCCTCTCTCTCTTAGCCTCTTTCTGTCAGACTCTCTGTTCATCTTGCTTCTCTTCACTCACTGCTGGCTGTCACACCGACTGCGATTCCATCTGGCTCCTCTACTGGCTGCTGGCCTTTACACCAAACCGCGCTTACACCAACTGCTTGTCCATCTTCACTGGCTGACCGCTTACACCAACTGCGATTCCTAAAACTATCCTACCGTATTTATGACAAATACCGTAGCCAACAGTGCTATGTTACACCCCCCACAGCTGGGTCAGTTTAGTACAGTTCCTACTTGTTTTTCTAAACTTTCGGTGACCGGAAAGGGTCAGTGATCACATACCTACGCTATAAATAGCTGTGCTTGTTGACAGGACAAAGGAAATACCATTGTCCTCAACAACCAGAATACGGTTTCAAACCCAGCTCGGGAAATAGGGACATAACGTTATTTTGCTTTTCGGCGGTCCGTATCAATATATATATATATATATATATATATATATAGGAGCATCTGTAACTTAATGCAATAAAGTATTCCTTGATATTCCGTTGAGGTTGAACATCTCGAAGCACAAAACACCAATCGCAGGGGTTCAAAGAGCCAAAACAGTGAAACGTGCGTGTGTTTATCCTTTTTTTTCTCTCACACACAGATACACGCGTGCGCATTGCGGTATTTGATATTGCCCAACTTTACAGAGAGTGTCAGAAAAAGTCTCAAAATCAATGACGTTATCCTTAAAGGTACGCTCCTATGCAAAATTTAAGATCCCTAGGTGCAAAAGTGTGGCTAACAACTTGGAATAAAGAAGCGCATATACATCGGAATTTCTTGTGTCTTGGTATTTCAGATGGTTCGAATTGAACTTCACAAAAATAATCAAATAAAGAAGCTAATATCAAATAAAATGAGAGAATATTTTAATCTTGATTTTAAAAAAAAATTTTTCAAGCAAATATCAAATACATAACGTAAGAGAATATTCTAATCTCGATTCTTTTTATTATTTTTTTAATACTTTCCCCCAAAATATTGTTGTAATTTACATATTTACTACAAATGAATTTTTTTCCTAATCAGTAATTTTTTTGTGTTTACTGCAGTTATTGGATACATAATTTTTCTAAGACGATTGAAAGTATCAGGAAAAATTAAGTCTATCAGAAAGATGTTTTCCTATTCCTCTTGATGCATTAAGAAAGAATATTTCATTATTTTTTGTTGAGAATATAGTCAATAATTATGACAAGGGCTCTTTTTTTATCATTAACTAGCTTAGGTATATTTTCAGCCATAAATGTTGCATCATAACAAAATTCACATTGAACTTCATTTGGTGGTTCGTTTTCTTCAGACTGATTACTCAAGATGCATGCATTTCAACGCTACAAAAGTGCGAGCCCTCCGTTATCAGCCCACAAATCACAACTAGAATACATAGGACTAGAAGGTATTGCAATTTCGTAGTTACAACCAGCTTGTGATCCGAGAGTCCATAGGAGTAACGTTTTGTCACTTCATATGCAACTTATAAGATAGCAACAGTACCCAGGCGATTGACTAGCTGGATTCTGAGATCATTCAGAAAGAAAAAACAACACAGGTAACTATGTGGGTCCGATGGAAGACATTTGCTCTCAGTCGCCTGGAAAACTGCTCCCAGTTATGGTTATCATATAATATCAAACTAATAGGACAGAAAGAAACAAACTAACAAGCAAACAAACAAACATAGTCTTAAAGAGAGGAAGTATTGCAGTGAGAAAAAGAAAGAGAAAAGATACATAAAACAGAAAGAAAAGGGAGAAAATCGGTTGAAAACTGTAGAAATGTATACGTACTTCACACACACAAACATACACACACATCCTTTGTTTTATATATATATATATATATATATACATATATATATATATATATATATATATATATATATATATATATATATATATATATATATATATATATATATATATATATATATATATATATATATATATATATATATATATACACATTACACTTCATGTAATTCTTGCGTAAAGCTGTCCTTGCGTAATTCAGTTTTACATTCATCATTGCAACATGTGTAAGGATGCTATAAGTAAACGATTCCAGATGAAATTTTCCAGTCTTGTTTTTCTTTCCACAATCTGTGTTGGTTTGTTTTCCAACTGCTGTTGGTTTGTTTATGTCCTCGAAAGTTAGCGGTTCGATATAAGAGACGATAGAATAAGTACCAGGCTTTACAAAAAAGTACTGGAGTCAATTTGTTTGACTAAAATTCTTCACGGCGGTGCTCCAGCATGGCCGCAGTCCAACGTGTAGAAGATAAAGGAATAGATAAAAGATGTGTATGTATGTATGTATTTATGTGTGTACTGATAAAAATACAAATACAGAAACCGTAATTGGTATTTTAAGCTTTATAAAACATACACACGTTACAGTAAATCTATTGACAAGATTACACGATCGTTTGGTGAAATTGCCTAATCTTATCAAATTACCTCGTCGGTGTTCTCAGCTAAAATACAAAATAGTGTAAGGTTTGCTCTAATTCCCGTGGTGCAAATTGCTCACAACCTGAATGACGTGGCAGGATATTGAGCGATAGAGTACTAGGTAGTAAATAGAAGGTACAAGCTCTGTCGTACTATTTAACATCCTATATTCCGCCGCACTGTCAATGATATGAGTAATTTGCATAACGGGTATATATATTAGAGCAAACTTTGTACTTTTCGCTGAAAACAAACAGGTGAATCGATAAGATTATGCAATTTCACTTAACAATTGCATAATCTCGTCAGTTGATTTACTGCTTAAAATACCAGTTGTGTTTTCTGCATTTGTTATAAATACTATTACGTGGTTTGTACTCCGCACATTAGCCTACATCGTGGTCTTACTGCTATGGGTACAATAGTGGAGTGTAAGACTCAATACAGATCTCTAACTTTTGGTTATATGTCACGCTTTCCAGCGTATGTATATATTGCCCGATATAGAAAGCAGTAGATACATGCACTTTCCCTCTCACTCTCACTGTGTGTGTGTGTGTTCGTATGTATGTATGTATGTATGTATATATGTATATATATATGGATGTGTGGCTAAATATATATAGACAAATAAATGTATATATACATATTTATGTGTGCTTTTATGCGTTTATGTATGTGTTTATTTCTATATACACATATATCACACACACACACATATATATATTAGTAAATGGATTGAGCAACACGTTTTATTGCATATCACTACAATTGTTTCAACGTCGATTTGCTGAAGCATTATATAAAATATAAATTACGACATCTGGTCATTTGTGTTTGCCCATCTGAAGAGGCTAAATTCACCAGTGTTGGTGTAATACTGTAATAATAATAATAATAATAATAATACACACGCACACGCACACACGCACACGCACACACACACACACACACACACACACACACACACACACACACACACATATATACGAAGAAAGTTATCAAACCTAGTTGAAAATTAAATATACTTTAGACAAAATTCCGTTTGGTCGGTCGCTCGAATAGATGCACGCAAAACTGCTGAAAACCTCAGCTACATATATTTAGTAACTTATATTACTGTATACAATAAACATTGTTTTAAATAATCCACCCAGTGGGGTGCGCACTCAGAGTGTAGTAAAAGAAAACTTCACAGAAAACGAACGTTTATCTCTTATTTTAAACATAATTAATCAAATTGAAGTAAATCAAAATTAGTATTAGTGTAAAATAACGCGTAAGCTTCTCAGCACCCCGTATAGTTATCAATAATATTAATACGCTAACTTTTTGATTTTTGTACGTACCTGATGTGTGTGTCACACTTACTTCAAAGAAGTGGCAAAGCGAGAGAGAAGAGGACAGAGAGGAAGTAAGAGAGCGAGAGAGAGAGTGAGAAAGAGAAAGTGAGAGAGAAAGAGAGAGAGAGAGTGAAAGAGACAGTTAGTGGTGACGGCGTTCCTTTTGTGCTTTTAAATGTTTATCACACCACAAAAGAAGTAGATACATAGATACATATACACATTGCTTAATCAAAAGTAGGAGAGAAGAGGGACACAAAGGAAGTGAAAAAGAAAGAGAGAAAGTGAGAGAGACAGTAGATACATAAATCCAAAGAAAAGTTCATACATAGATACAAAGATACAGCAAATATTGGATCTCAATTTCACTTTTCATTACTACACGAGGATAAAATTAACTCACAGACATGCATGACATTAACGTAGTTCTCAGGGAGATTCAGCCTCACACAGAATATGACAAAGCTGGCCCCTTTGAATTACAGCTTGAACTCGAGACATATATATATGGATGTATTTGTGTGTGTGTATAGTTTAGGTTAGTTATTACATGTTTGCAATGATAAGTGTCGCGTGGTGGAAATAAACGCAATTACCAAACTTTCATTCGTAAATCCATTTATTATTTCGTTCTCAATATTGGTGCGTTTGCCTCCCTGTAATTTAGCTGTTCAGCAGAAGAGACTGATACAATAAGCACTAGGCTTAGAGGGAATAAGTCCAGGGGTCAATTTCTTCGACTAAAGGGTGGCGCTCCAGCATGGCCACTGTCAAATGCCTGAAACAAGTAAAAGAATAAAAGAATACCAGAAAACCATTCCGTACCACTAAACCAAGAAGGTTCTTTGAATATGTACGATATATTTTAAGGTTAAATAGTAATTCCGTTTACGTTTGTGTAACAGATATTTTGGCTGGATTATAATAGTCATTGGTGTTACATTACTTTCTATGTTCTGTAACTGTCACAATATACTTTTCTAGGCCTGAAATTTTTGTGGGGAAATTTTTTATTAGATCGACCCAGTACACATCTGGTACTTAATTTATCGACCCCGAAAAGACGAAAGGCAAAGTCGACCTCGGCAGAATTTGAACTCAGAGCGTAAAGGCAGACGGTCATAATATACAAACATTTCTCATGGCACCAGTCCAATGTTTACAAATGCTTACATTTATTGTTTTCCGTGAATTTTTCACGGGTCCAGCTATTTGATTATTATTGTACATTCAACTAAGTTAAACTATATTATTATTAATCAAGAATCAACACAAAATTCGCGCAATTTTAAAAGGAGTAATACGAATGTCTTACAGAGAAGTGCTAAACTCCTGGTTTTTGTCGGACCCAGTGCCATCCATTTGTTTGTGTCGCTACTAACTTCGATGAAATTATGAACGTCACAATATCCTATTTAGTCTTTTGTCAGGATCACATGCTTCAAGCCTTAGCTCAGTCCTAATTGAGACGACCTATGATCAAAAAACATTACAGTCGTGACCATTCCATCTTTCTATATACCCGGAGTTATATTTTTTTGTACGTGCCTTTCATTTTTATTTATTCTTTTTAACCCTTTTGAGACAAACCCGCCTGAAACCGCCTCTGGTTCTATGATACAGACTTCCTGCTTTAAAAGATCTTAATCAAATCCTTCCATCAAAATTTCATATTAATCTATGTTCCAAACACCAGCTTAATAATGACAAAATTATTTTAATAAATTCTTCATTTTATTTATTTTTCCCTCCCCCCTCATTCTTTTACTACACTTCACCTTCCTCGTTTGGAGTGTGCAACCAACCGTAACTTTTTCATTTTTTTCCTCCGAAAAATTTATTTTTGAACTATGTGTTTTATACATAAGAGATTATAATTCTGATATTTTTCTTCCACACATCTAATTTTTCGAAAAAAGATGAAGTGACGATATATAGAAGTGCTTATTCCCAAAGTCCCCCTTTATTACTGGTTCAGTGAAATTTATGGAAATGATTGAATAATAATAATAATAATAATAATAATAATAATAATAATAATAATAATAATAATAATAATAATAATAATAATAATAAGCAGCTGTTGTAGATTGGACAAAAACTGAATTAGCAAACTAGACAGAAGAAGTAGGAAGGAATTCAATACGAATGGAGGACTCCACCCAAGGGCAGGAGTAGCAAGATTATACCTACTTAGGACGGCAGAAGAGGATTAATATCAGTAGAAGACTGCGTTGAGTTAGCAAAAGTAGATATAGACTCCTATGGAGGTAATAGTGAAGAAAGTTTATTAAAAGCTGCTAGAGTCACAGCAAGACATAAGGAAACCAAAAACCCAAACGAAGTTAAAAACCAGAAAAAAGTACAGAAATTATCTGACTGGCAGGAGAAGGCGTTGGGTAGATTTCCAAAGATACTTGCAACAAATAATAGTAGTTATACATGGTTATGGTTGCAGAAAGGAAAGCTGAAGAGGGAGACAGAAAGCTTGTTAGTAGCTGCACAAGATCAAGCATTAAGCGCTAATTGGATAAAAGCCAAGGTAGACAAAAAAAAAAGGAGGTTCCCAATGTAGGTTTTGAAAATCAAAAGAGGAAAGCGTTATTCATATAGTAAGTGAATGTAGCATGCTGGCACAGAAAGAATACAGGAAAAGACATGACAATCTAGGGAGAGCAATCCACTGGGAGCTATGTAGAAAGCTAGGATTTGAACATACTGATAAATGGTATGAACATGAACCTAGTAAAGTACTAGAAAGTAAGAAATACAAGATGTTGTGGGACTTTAACATTCAGACTGACAGTATAATAGAAGCTAGAAGGCCTGATTTGGTAGTAGTGGGTAAAGAGAATAAAAAGTGCTAGATAATTGTCTTTACAGTCCCAAATGATGAAAAAATTAACATGAGAGGTATAGAAAAAATAGAGACTATGAAAAGTGCGGGTAAAATATATCCCAGTAGTTATAGGTGCATTAGGAACTATCCCTAAAGATCTGAACAGATGGATAGAAGAAATAGGCATAAAACCCAGTTTAGTACAGTTCCAGAAAACAATGTTATTAGGGACAGCTAGGATACTTAGGAGGGTTCTTGGCATCTAAGGTTACTTGCAGTAACCCAATAGAGGGGACGGGGGCTTGCCATCTAAGGTTACTTGTTGTAACTCAATGTTAGGATTCTTTTCTATTCCAACAGTCTAATCTGTTGAGCGTATATGAAAATAATAATAATAATAAATTAAGAAGATCAAATCTAGAGAGAAATAAATTTGAACACGAAATCTAATCTTCGTCTAAGAACCCAGACGAGTTCAGATCTAATTATAAGACGTTTTCATTCAAAATAATGATTTGTGTATTCAATTAACAAACTAACCATATATTGAATCAATATAAGTATGGAGACTGATATTGGCTTATAGACTCCGTAGTGATTGAAAGGTAAAGACGACGATCGTAGGGTTTGAACTAATTGTCAAGATAAAATCACGTGTGATTAGAATGTGAGAGGAAAAAACTACAAGACGGATTCTTCAAGTCAAGCCAACTAGTAAGAGACCTAGGAGTAGACCAAGAACGAGATGGTTGGATAATATCCTTAATCTCAATTGGTCACGCTTGGGATAGGACTCTATGGAGGATGTACCTAAGGACTTTACCCAATGACACGGTTGGATAGGTGGGTGGATGGAAAATCTCTAGACAAGTATTTCTAAAATTGTGCTCCGTGAAAATTTCTAGAAATCTCTAAAAGGTA
>NC_142937.1:48576659-48584159 GCF_046866305.1 Octopus bimaculoides | reverse complement strand
ACACTCTGTGTGTGTGTGTGTGTGTGTGTGTGTGACTTGTTCATATGTAGCTATATGAATGTATATGCATTTTATATTGTTTTTGTTCTACATAACTACGATTCGAAACAATGGTTGATGTTTAAAAATCGATTTTGGTTCATGTTGTGTGAATGTTTACAAACCGATTGTTACTACTGTTAAGAAGTAACGTGTAAAACTGGTAAGGTAAAACTGGTGCAGTTAACCTGCAAACATTCTCACCCCACTCTATCGAATAAGAAAGACTTTGCAGACAAGAGGCACTCGATTTTTTTTAAAACAGTAATTTTATTTTTAATGTATGTCTATTTCTTCTTTTTTTTTCCGTCTTTGTTTTTAGCGATTAATTTGTAATTGAAGAAATCGCGATAGCAAAATGAAAACGTTGTTAGCCCGATGTTATCACCCTGCTCGTGCTAACTTTTGTTCAAATGCGTTCCATTCATGACATTCACATATTTTTCTAGGATTACGTTATCCAGTGTATTCTTCCTTTTTATTTTTATTTTGAGAGCTAGGGGGCTGAGCAACCATATAGCTGCTCGTGAGTGAAAAGGTATCTTGGATATAGCGTTATTCATTGATGTTAGTTTGGTTTCCTTCTGCAGACATGCATCGGTTGAACAGATCTACGAAACCGTATTATCTCCATTTGAGATCAAATTTGTATCAAATGATGTACCGTGCCGAGCTCCCCCTCCCCACCCCACCTAACCACCTTCTCTCTCTCTCTCATACACACACACGCACACACACACCCTATGATGCAACACGTAACATTTCAACAACTCCGGTGAAATATATGATGATATTATCCTTTCAGTTCTGTATAGCAATATACCTTATCTTTTATCATTTAGTCATTGGACTACAGTCATTGGACTACAGTCATTCTGGGACACTGCCTTTTAAGGTTTTTGTCGAACAAATCGTATGTATTATTTAAAAGTCATCCTACCCGTCCCTTTTGCCGAATCGCTACATTACTGGGTCGTAAACAAACCAACACCACTTATTAAGTAGTGGTGGGAGACTAACACGTGCGCCTTTTGTGTATATGTGTATAAACCTGCATGGTAGGCATACAAACACGGTAAATTTAACTATTTTCTCGTAGACTGGTAAAATGACGAATAGCCTTAATTGATTTTCGAACCTTACTGGGTTCTCGTCAGAGCTGTCAGCATCACTTGACCAATGCCCGAGAAATCAAGCAGCCAATCTATTTATGTACACAACAAATCAGTTAGTTTCAGGGAACTGGGGCTGCTAATTTGCATATTCTAAGTATTTAACACTAATATCAGCGGCTTGTCAACGGGGATTGCTGTCTACACAGTATCAAGATATGATATAATTTACGTAAACCTACATAGTACACATAGTACATCTACATAGTACACATAAGAACATGACAAAGGCTTTGGTAGGCCCGAGGCTAAAGTAGATGACACTCGCCTAAGGTGCCATGCTGTGGGACTGAACTCGAAATCATGTGGTCAGGAAGCAAACTTCTTACCACACAGCTACGCCTGATTATTTACCTTAAAATATATTTTCTTTGTTGAAAGAGGCTGCAAGAAAGTCACTTGACCCTTCTAACTTGAAAAAAAACAGCCAAATCTTCAAATCACACTCTACCAACCCTTTTTTTTTTTTAATAAGATAATGCATTATCAGAAAATGCAGACCAACGGTTACAGTTGGAAATATATTGGATAGATCTTTAGGTTCAGAGCCCCGTAACTCGTTGGGCAAATAAATGCCTTGTGAGTGAATTCGGTACAAGGAAACTGCGTGGAAACCCGTTATTTGTGTGTGTGCTTTGTATTTGTGTTTGCCCACCACCACCACTTGATCACCGGTATTGGTTTGTTTAGGTCCTCGTAACTAAGTAGCTCGATAGATCACACTGATACAATAAGTACATTTAAAAAATAAGTATTGAAGTCGATTTCTTCGACTAAGCCCTACAAGGCAGTGCCCGAGCATGGCCACAGTCCAGTGACTTAAACAAGTAAAAGATAAAAGATAATTGTAATTTCCGTTGTATGAAATACAGGAATGCTAAAAATAAAATGAAAATAACTACTTTTTTTCCTTTCTTTGAGGTATGGAACCCCTTATCTGAAACGCCTCCAGACTTTGATTGGCTCTTTGAGCTAAGCTTGACCGAGGCAAATCAACAACCATACATCACATCGCTTATTTGCTTCTAGTCATGTTTAAGCTTCTCTGATGAAAGGTATTAATTAATGGGTGACTTTCTATTCACTTGGAAATGTGGGGAAAATGGAAATAGTAACGTTTCTTAGAAGAGCGCCAAATTAAGTAAATTACCTTTCAATTTCATAAAATGTTTAATTTAGCTTAATTTATTTGCCTTCAGTTATGCCGTTTCAAGAAAGGTGAAATAGTGCTTTACATAGCTACTAACGATTTGAAACTTTAATGTGCAGGAAAAAAATATTAAATGTGTATACTCTCTGTACACCTTTATTCTTTGATGTAAAGTCCAAACTTTCAAATCTGCCTCAACTTAACTTAATCTAGAATGAATTGACACCCCTATGATAACTGACCACCAGGGGTATACTACGTCTTTAGGTGACACGTGCGGGTGAGACTGAATGTATTTTTTATCTCAGAGTGTATTTACATCTGAACCTCTAAAGACACACACACAAAACACTGATTGTATGCGTGTGTGTATGTGTGTATGTGTGACATCTTTGTAAGTAGCTGTAAATGTAGCTTTATATCTCAAATTGAAAGTACCACCATTGCCAGTACTGAGTCTCATCGCACCAAGGATCCTATCCGATGTGGACCAAACTGCTAGAAACAGTGAAAATTCATCTCCCCAAATCAATCACACCACTCTTTCGCCTTTAAAAACGAATGATGCATTAGATTAGGCAATTTAGTCTTGAATATACAAAAGCGGAGTGATCGCAGCTACAAAGCCTTATATCATAGGTGTGTCCGTTCTAACATGGCGGCATAATCGTTGCAACCTTGCGGTATTTAGTTACGTTCCTTCACGTAAGTCCTTCGTTATTGTTTTTTTTTTAATTATAGGTACTAGTGAAGTATGACAGTCAGTATGTTCTGTATAAAGCATTGCATGTAAGGGAGCGTGAGACAGACAGATAGGTACGCATGTGTGTATATATACATATATGTGTATATATATATATATATATATATATATATATATATATATATATATATATATATATATATATATATATATATATATATATATATATACGTATGTGTGTGTGTGTGTTTGTGAGAGAGAGAGAAATAGTCTTATGTGTGTTTGTATGTATGTATGTATCCACCCATCCAGTTATCTTGTTTGTCCACTATTCCTGGAGGGTCGTGGGGAGAGAGTCCTTAGCCACCTCATTTAAAGAGTCCTGTCAGAGGCAACCATCATTACACTTTCTGACTCGATTCTCAAGCGTGACGAACTGAGACTAGGGATATCATCCAACCATCTCGTTTTTGGTTTACTCCTTGGTCTCCTGCCAGTTGGCTCGGCTTGATGAATCTGTTTGACGATTCCTTCCTGCAGCATTCTAATCACATGTCCGTAGTTATAGAGCGGTGACCGTTCAATGCGTAGAAGTAGCAACTAAATCTGGAATGAAAGCAATTAGATGTCATATCAAGAAAGAGGTGGGGCAGCATGCGTGAGAGATATACATATACAGAGAGTGCTAAAGTGTAAATATATATCTATATATATATATATATATATATATATATAGAGAGAGAGAGAGAGAGAGAGAGAGTGAGAGAGAGAGAGAGAGAGAGAGAGAGATAGAGAGAGAGAGAGAGAGAGAGAGATAAATAGATGAGGGAAAGCGTAAAAAGTGAGACAAATAGACATAGATATGACAAATAGAAAGAAAGAAATTTAGCGATTCTCAATCAAATTATATTTTTTCTTATTTGCCAAAAACCTCTTTGAAACGCAAATCCGTTTTTCTTGAAGGCGCACTGTTCTAGAGGCTTTCGGGTCTATAACACACATACATACACACATGCACTATCATTTATATAATAGATTAAACCTACCAAATGCGGCCCGTGCAGCTCACGGGGTCTTGTCCGGATTTCCATTAGGTGCAGCCCGCGAGACATTTCCCGCGACCTAGTGGGGCTTTTTGAACCGTCGGCAAATTTGACAGAGCCAATCAGCCAGAACAGCATCCTACTTTCATGAGACTTAACCGTAACTTTGGAGAAGAAATCTGAAAGAGTTAGAGAGAAAGAGGAAATCGTCCTTTTGTCCGATACTGTAGTATAGTATCACTGTACG
This sequence comes from Octopus bimaculoides, assembly GCF_046866305.1. Taxonomy (NCBI): domain Eukaryota; kingdom Metazoa; phylum Mollusca; class Cephalopoda; order Octopoda; family Octopodidae; genus Octopus; species Octopus bimaculoides. The sequence goes on along the minus strand of NC_142937.1, from coordinate 48,579,805 downwards.
ATAAGTTATTTTTCGCTTCTACTCCAATTGACTTGGTTATAAATATTTTTTCTGTCTTATTTCAGATGGCTGAAGGTACTCAACCTGACGACAAGAAGGCAGAGTTCGGGCGTTTGAGTGCCCAGCTGGAGAAGCAATGTGCCTTCATGAAGAGGATCGTCTCTTCGGCGAAAGCGGTTGCTGAGAGCAACATTTGGGCCAGCTACCGTGCTGCACACCTTGTGGCCACCAACCTCAAGCCGTTTACCGATGGCGAATTCTTCAAGGTGTACATGATGGCTGTGGTTAAGGACGTGTGACCTTGACAAGTCGAGTGAGATTGAGGCCATCAGCCTGTCTGCCAGGACCTTGACCCGCCGCGTAGAGGAGATGGCCACCGATATCCGGGGCACCCTGATGGACATGTGTCAGTCCGCTCGCTTCTTCTCCATCGCCTTGGACGAGTCGACTGACATCAAGCTTGCCATCTTCTTCCGCGGCGGCAGGGATGACTTCGTCGTCTTTGAGGAGTTCATCAGACTCATTCCCCGCAGCGGTACCACCACTGGCGCCGACGTGTGCAAGGCAGTAACAGACTGGCTGAAGGAGGCCGACCTGGACCTCTCTCGCATGTGCGGCATCACATGATCGGGGACAAGAAGGGCTTTGCGACGCTTCTTGTGAAGTACTTGCGCAGCTTTGGACGTCTGCAGGGTGTGAAGTGCTTTCACTGTCTGGTGCACCAGGAAGCTCTGTGCGCCAAGTCCGTGACCATTACAGAGGTCATGACTATCGTCGTCAGGGCTGTGAACTTTGTTTGCACCCGTGCTCTCAACCACAGACAGTTCCGCGCTCTCTTGGATGATGCTGAGGCAGAGTTCAACGACCTGATCTACTTCTGCAAGGTCCGTTGGCTCAGCTGAGGAAAGATGTTGGAGAGAGTCTTCAACCTGAGGGATGAGCTGGCGTCTTTCCTGCGAGAGAAGGACATTGCTGTCCTTCAGTTCGAGGATCCCGCATGAGTGTGTAACCGTGGGTTCCTGGTGGACATTACTGGACATCTAAACGAGCTGAACATTCAGCTGCAGTGTAAAGACGTCTTGGTACCTGACTTCCTCGCCCACGTAAAGGCATTCGAATGCAAACTTCGCCTGTGGAAGCATCAGTTCAACCAGAGGAAATTTACTCACTTCTCCCGCTTGGCTGAGCTGTGCCCAACCCCCGCTGCCTGCCGTCGCTACGCCGCTGCCTTGACTGAGCTGCGAGGCGAGTTCGAGAGGCGCTTCAAAGAGGTGCGCGCCTGTGAGAAGGAGCTGAAGCTATTCTCCGCTCCCTTTGATGTGGATTCTGTGGAAGTGGCCGACGACATTCAGCTGGAGCACATTGAGCTCCAGTGCTCAGAGAGCCACCGCGCAAAGTTTGCACTTGTGTCGCCCATGGAGTTCTGGCGCTCGCTCTCAGCCTCCCGTGCTTTCCCGGCTCTTTTCGGGATGCCCTACGCTTAGCTTCATTGTTCGCGTCCACATACTCTTTCGAGCAGCTGTTCAGCCGCATGAGGCTGACGAAGAACAAGACGAGAGCACAGCTTCAAGATGCTCATCTTCAAGACGTTCTCCTTCTGGCCTCGTCCATCAAGCCGGACATTGACTCTGTATCTGTTTCAAAGAATCGCCAGCCTTCCCATTAATCGTTTCACATTGTGATTACTGCAAGTCTTAATAAAGGTTCAATTTACATTTATTATCATTGATTTTGTGTGTTTATTATTTCTTCGGGATGGGAGGGGGTACGGCCCGTGAGGTGGCCTAGACGTCGCCCAGTGGCCCGCGGCCTGGTTTAGGTTGCCGACGCCTAGATTAGAGGATTAAAAAAAAAGTGGTTTGCACCGACGTACGCATGTATACAAACATAAACACTATAGCGATCTAAAGCATTTATACTGTTGAAAGACTTCTAAACTGCGGTATTGTTTTAAGGAGATTTTCTGCTGCTGATATGTCTCTGTTTTTAACACAATGCATCTAATAAAAGATGATTTCTCGAGAGGAATATCGAAGTTTAGAAGGCTTTCAACAGTATATATATGCTTCAAGTATGATATACAGACCGTTAATTTGAACTAATGATGTTTTTGTCACTAATAACCAATTTATAGATATTATTATATATACATCATGATACTTGTATCTATAATCAGATAAACTACACTTGCACACATACACTCTCATACACGCATACACTAACATACATAATCCTTTCTACAAAAGGCATAAGGCCTGAAATTTGGGGGAAGGAGCTAGTCGATTAGATCGACCCCAAAACTCAACTGGTACTTAATTTATCGACCCCGAAAGGATGAAAGGCAAAGTCGACCACGGCGGAATTTGAACTCAGAAACATAAAGACAGACGAAATACCGCTAAGCATTTCGCCCGACATGCTAACAATTCTGGCTGTTCGCTGCCATTATACACTACATATATAATATGTGTGTATCTGTGTGCGCGTGCGTGTATATGTGTGTATGTGTGTGTGTGTAAATACACACACATATGTATATGTGTGTAAATACACACACACATATACATATATAAACGCATATACATATCTATACACATGCATATATATACGTTATTACTATTTCATATACTCGCATAGGATATAAAGTCTCTTAAAATTAGTTCAATCATTAAAGGTAACAGACACACGCACGAACCTTTCACTTTATAGTGACACATAACAGAAGTAGTTTAATTTGTGTCCATTTCAAATATATTTAATGTATTCTAAGAGCTGAACTCACGCCACGTGGGATTAAAAGTGTAATGTGTTAGTATATATACATTGAACTTGAAAGGCCGTATACATTGTGCCTAACAGCAACACTGTCGCCATTTGCTGAATTATACACTAAATATTATGCATTAAATTAACATTCTTATAACAACAAATTGGAAATCATTTGTCTTGTTTTTATTGATTACTTAATATTTTTATAAGTTTAGTTTGAATAGTCATTGCCTGTCTGAACCTAACGCGACGGTATCTACCTGTACTTATATATTGCAGTATTGACCAGTAGTACAGGTGTTGTTATACACCGCTGGTCAAAGTGCGTTTCCAGTTCTGTCTTGATTGCACTATTCTTTACCATCTTGAACCAAATT
>NC_142937.1:48569159-48571659 GCF_046866305.1 Octopus bimaculoides | reverse complement strand
TTATTTTAATTTTATTTTATCTTACTCTATTATTTTAACTTAATTTCGCACATGTTAGTTTCTTAACATTTGGACTCTCTGAAGAAACCTTGGGGTTCAACCATTGTCCAATCCCTCTCCAGTGTTTTTTCATCTCTGTATATCCCTGACGTGATGAAGATAACTTGGAAGATTTGGCAGCTTCATGGTAGAAACGGCTGTAAGAGTTTAGTATTTGTACACTCATCTATTATTATCTATTATTATTCATTTATATATATATATATATATATACCGGAGTGAACACATAAATGTGCAACAAGGTGGAAAAAAGAGTACTCAAATACCAGAGGTAGAGTAATATGCTTTATTTAAAAGCAGCAGAAATATAACAAAAAACTGTTACTCGGAGTTTCACGTTCCCGTTCAGCGGACAGTTTTGTTCGAACAAAACTGTCCGATGAACGGGAACGTGAAACTCCGAGTAACAGTTTTTTGTTATATTTCTGCTGCTTTTAAATAAAGTGTTTGCGTGTGTGTGTGTTTACGTATTTATTGCCTTATTTCATTCGTTTACTTGGATCACTTACACATTTGTTTGTAATCAATTGATAAATAGATATAATTGAATGTTTACTGGCTGATGTTTGTCGATTGATTATCCTCTCCATTTTCTTATTTGCCTTCTAAATCCTGGGTAAATTTCTAATTTACCCCCACCCATACCTAGTATTCAATTGTGATTTTGCCATGCAATAGTAAGCACTTGGTTATAAATACGTAGGTACGCATCCAGTAGTATATTGGATATTTGATATCTCTTAGATAGTTGCTTAACCTCTAATATATATATATATATATATATATATATATACTAGCAGAAATACCCGGCGTTGCCCGGGTTAAAGAGAATAACGAAATCTAAAAACGCCGTCTAGACTACGCATCATCTTTATATATAGAGATGTATATACACACACGCACCCAAACACACGTATATATATGTATATCAATATAAATATATGAAAGTCAATGAAGTTTCGTAAAAGAAGGTGATCATGTACATACTTTCTTGCTGTTGTGATTATAACACCTCATTGTAAACTATGTTCCTTGTTTTCCCTTGTGGAGCATATACAAATAGGTTTTTTGTTGCTGCCCACTCTTGAGCAGCCAACATACAGTTGTCCATGTGAGAAGCAGGGCTCTTCCAAGAGAAGACCAGCTACAGACAGTGTTTGACCCTGATATTTGTTTATGGACATGGCAAAAGTCACACGAAGGGGGAATTGTAGTCTTCTGAATGTAAAAGGAATGTCTGCTCCTGATGGAGTAAGAGGAATTCTTGGAATAAAGACGTCATCCCCTTTTGCACATCCAGAAAGAATGGTAGCCTCGATAACGTGTGACATCATTTTCTAAATAATGCTCATCTGTTATGTTCGGGTTAAAATTTCATCAACATCAAAAATATATGAATTTCCATGGGAGTTATGGCCGTTATGCAAAGAATATAATTTCCAAATTTCATAAAGATCCATTCAGTACTTTTGACGTAGTTTTGGATAAGAAAACAAATGACTAATGTGTGTGTTTGTGTGCATGTGTATGTGTGTGTGATGGGTGTATATATGTATAGATATCTGTATGCATGTATATATGTATATATGTGTACATATTACATCTATATATATATATATACATCTACACATATGTATACATATACATGTATGTATAGATCTATATATATATGTACATATACGTGTGCATCTATATGTATACATATACATCTCTCTCTCTATCTCTCTTTCTCTCTCTCTCTCTCTCTCCCTGAAAGTGTCTGTCATTACAGTATCGAAATGGTGTACATATACATGTATATCTATACATATACATCTCTCTCTCTCTCTCTCTCTCTCTCTCTCTCTCTCTCTCTCTCTCTCTCTCTCTCTCTCTTTCTTTCTCTCTTTCTCTCTCTGTGAAAGTATCTGTCACTACAGTATCGAAATGTGATTGTTTCAGTTAGTGGAATAGTTTCATTTTTAAAGTGAAAGTATTTGACATGAGTGTTTTTGTTTCACTTTTGACACGTAATACTTAAATAGTGGAGGAGATATTATGTTGCCGTGTGCTCGAACTCTGCAAGAAGTTAATAATTTTTTTTTACTAAAACACAACTGGAACCCTAAGTAAGGCATGTGTAAAATTTGAATGAAATTGGTTGCGTAGTTCTCGAGTTTTAGGGATTCACACAGACAGACAGACAGACAGACAGACAGACACACATTCTCATTTTTATATATATAGATATATATATATAGGTAATAGTAATCGTTTCTTATTAGGAAACAAATTAGTTTTTTACAGGGCTGCAAAGAAAAGTGCTCAAGTTAATTGAGACAGGGATAAAAATTTATTAGTTACAGAATAAAAGCATTACATCTGGGTCAACGACTCAACATACAACAATCCCCTCAATAAACGATCATATATAAAGAAATACATCAAAGTCCACAAATAC
>NC_142937.1:48346547-48396547 GCF_046866305.1 Octopus bimaculoides | reverse complement strand
TTGACAACACTTCAGGTATGCAGGCCAGAAGCATGTAGCCTCTTTTATCCTGAAGGTGAATATACAGCCCAGTTTCATTTGGTAATGATGTGGTGGTAAAAAGCAGAATCAAAAAAGATAGTGAAAAGTTTTATTTTTCAGAGGAAAAGAAGAGTTGCATCCCATGGTACCATGTCAGCTGTTACCAATAGGAGTCAGTTATACCTGCATACACTTTTTTTGTTCTCTTGTCTGAAAAAATAGATGACCACATTGCTAAAATAAATTTTCTATCGTGAGGACACCAACTAAATATTTTACTTTGGCGATCAGGAAGGAACCTAGATCATGTAAATTCTTTAGAATTATTCTACTTTTGACCAATCAAAGCTCACAACACCTGTTCAAGTATGGTCAGGTTGTTCCAGCTGTTTTTAGCTAACATTATAACCCTTCTTCTAGTAATGTTGCATCAACCATTCACTAGGTACTTACTGCTAACCTTACACGAACATCCTAAAATTATTTTGACATTAGGTGAGGTGCGGCTGTGTGGTAAGAAGCTTGCTTTCCATCCACAAGGTTCTTGGTTCAGTACTACTGTGTGGCACCGTAGGCAAGTGTCTTCTACTATAGCCTCAGGGCGACCAAAGCCTTGTGAGTGGATTTGGTACACAGAAACTGAAAGAAGCCTCATGCTAGCATGGAAAGCGGACGTTAAACGATGATGATGATATATATATCTATATATGTAAAAATGAGAATGTGTGTCTGTCTGTCTGTCTGTCTGCGTGAATCCCTAAAACTCGAGAACTACGCAACCAATTTCATTCAAATTTTACACATGCCTTACTTAGGGTTCCAGTTGTGTTTTAGTCAAAAAAATTTTTTAACTTCTTGCAGAGTTCGAGCACACGGCAACATAATATCTCTTCCACTATTTAAGTATATATATATATCTCTTCCACTATTTAATACATATATATTTATATATGTGTGTGTGTGTTTATTCCCACCACCACCACCATCACTTGACATCCGATGCTGGTGTGTTTATGTCCTTGGAACTTAGTTGTTTGGCAAAAGAGACTGATAGAATAAGTACTAGGCTTACAAAGAATAAGTCCTGGGCTTGATTTCTTTGACTGAAGGTAGTGCTCCAGTATGGCTGCAGTCAAATGACAAACATGTAAAAGAGTAAAAATTAGGTGCACAGCTGAATAAGATCCTTAATTTATGCATATTGAATAATCTCCTATACCTAAGGATCAATGTAAAATGCTTATCCACTAATCTAAGGAAAGTCTTTCTTAATCAGGTTTTCATGTTAGATAAGAAAGGCAGGGCAAACCAGAGGACTTTCCCTTGCAATGCTAGGGCCAGGTATAAAAATGATGTGGTCCTTAAACCCACTGGCTGCTAGAACCTTGTTGTAATAGGGGGCTGCTGCATCAAAAACATCTTTATTCAAAGATAGGCTTGAAATTCTCTTTCTGACACCCTTTATGAGATTTTAAAGACTAAAAGTAGTTGGCAGAAGGATACGTTGATGTATGACAGAACCTGTATGAATCAGTGCCTAAATCAAGTGTTATGTCTAAAAAATTTACTATGGTAAGGTCAATCTCTATGTTAACCTTAACTCCCAAGAAGTTAAGAGTGAGTATCAGGTCTTTCTTAAAATGTCCTGGGTGGGTTTGTTTCCACCTCTATAGATGGCTAATGTAACATCCCTATATAGATCAAAGGAGATTGACAGGAATTTCTTATTTAAGATGTCTACAATGTTCACTGTATATTCACCTCCAGCATAAAAGGGGCTATATACTTCCAACTAGCAACTTTCTGACCAGTTATATGCCATAACCAGGAATATACTTCTCAACAATATAAAATTTTATTTATATATATATATATGCTCCACTTACCACAAACCTAACCAATACCTTAAATACCTTAACATCCACTCCAACCACCATAAATCCACTTTTGATAACATAATCAAGGGCATCTCAACCCGCATATCCGACCTCTCTTCCAATGAAGAAATTTTCAATAATCATGCACCACATTATAATCAAGCACTCGCCGCTAGCGGATTTTCCCAACAAATAGAATACATATGTAAGAACGACCGTGCGAACCCAAAAGGAGAAATGGTGACGAACGGAAAACAAGGCAAACATAAAAATATAAAATGATAAATATGTTATACTTCGATAACATAGAGAACTTAGAAATGCCAGTAAGGAAGATGATATTGAACCAACCGATAAAGATGAATAATAGTAAGATTTATTGTAGCATTAAATCGTATGTCTGTGTGTGTGTGAATGCGACATAATAAAACACATTAAAGACAGGCCGTCATGTAAAGAGAAGAGTGTGTGTACAAATATGTATGTGTATGTAAGAGTTACAGAGTATAGAATAGAGTCAGTAACACATATTAGAATTTACCAGTTCTTAGAGTACACAGTGGTATTATGGGTCTGTATATAAGAAGTTAAGGCGTGTGGGGCAGAGCGATCACTCGTCGTGATGTTAGGGCTTCGATGCTGCGCCGGGTTCTTGAATACAGATGTTCTTCGCAGGCGTCGGATTCTGGCTGTTATTTTTCATGGTGAAGAAATCACACAAACAGAGTCGAAGAGAGAAGTGCTGTGGTTAGCTGTTGGTAGCTTGTGTACGTGTAGAGTCATGTTGACGCTGGCGGCGATGCTGGTAGTACGTAGTCGTGTTGACGCTGGCAGCGATGCTTGTAGTACGTAGTCGTGTTGACGCTGGCGGCGATGCTGGTAGTCGTAGTTGGACGATGCTGTTGGCGACGTCGGGGGCGATGCTTGTAGTTCTTAGTTGTACGATGGTGTCGATGTCGTCGCTGGAACTGGCTGGCTGTGTTACGCGTGTGGTGTCAGCGGCCAGATCTCAAAGGAGATCTGAGGCACGACGATTTGGCGGGTATAATTTAGTCTATTTATAGCTGAAGGTAGGCTCCAGAGAAGCTGTGGTTCGTCGATTTGCGTTCTGGTGGGAACGGTACGAGATAATTTACCCGCGTAAAGAATAGTCAGTCATGTGATGGATACAGCAGGCTGCTCTCTGCTACGCCCGCGTTTATTAATATTTATACTAGTGAGAGAAAGTGGTGTTCACTACACATACATAACACCAGGCTCAAACAATACATATCTCAAATCACATCCCAAACACACACCAACCATCACAATCGCAACCAACAACACACACTCGTTGATGGAACCCTGGAAGGTCTTACACCTAGGCAACCTAGACCCCACACACATTCACTTAACACTAGGTCAAAAACGAAAACAGCTAACAACAGCAGGCCTCGCCACCTGCATACCTTCCCCCAAAATATAGATAGCACTCTTTTATCTAAAAACTTTGATAGCACTACTCTTGGACCCCTTAAAAAATGTGGCGGATGCTCTATCCTGTGGTGCACACCCCCATTCTCACTTAACGTTAAGAACTTAGCTAAATCCTTCTTTAAAATACTAGACTCTAACTTCCCTCAACAATATAAATATCATTCTATCTTTAATCGATCCACTCTGAAACTATCTTATTCTACCTCACCAGACTTCGAATCTATTGTAGCAGCCTCTAATATGCAAACGCTCTCTCTTTACTATCAAAACTCACATAACTACAACTCTAGTCATACGAACACTCAACACACGCACAGCTCCAGCACAGATACCCTTATATTAGACTACAACCACAACCCAACCTGTCATACTGACACTGCCCAGAACACCACCACAATCTCTACCACCCTTACTAATAGTGAAATTAATAAACAACAATAGTAATAATAGCAATGTTGATAATCATCATCATCGTTTGACATCCACTTTCCATGCTAGCATAGGTTGGATGATTGGACTAAGGACTGGTGGAGCCCAAAGGCTACACCAGGCTCCAATCTGATTTGGCAGAGTTTCTACAGCTGGATGCCCTTCCTAACGCCAACCACTCCGAGAGTGTAGTAGGTGCTTTTACGTGTCACCTGCACGAAAGCCAGTCAGGCCATACTGGCAATGGCCACGCTCAAAATGGTATATTTTATGTGCCACCCGCACAAGAGCCAGTCCAGGGGCACTGGCAACGATCTCGCTCGAAAGTCGTTACACATGCTGCAAGCACAAGTGCCAGAAAGGCGACGCTGGGTACAGGTGCCATTCCGATTTCGCTTTCGCTTGCTCCAATAAGTCTTCGCAAGCTGAGTTTCGTGTCCAATGAAGGAGACAACGTTGGCATGGGTGCCATTCATCGAATTTAGCGCGATTTCGATTTCCCTTGCCTCAACAGGTCTTTGCAAGCGGAGTTTAGTGTCCAATGAAGGAAAGGTACGCATAAGTGGGCTGGCTACACTCCTGGCAGAGGCCTTGGATTTAGGTCTCATTTGGCCTGCCAGGTCTTCTCACGCACAGCATATTTCCAAAGGTCTCGGTCAGAAGTCATCGCCTCGGTGAGGCCCAATGTTCAAAGGTCTTGCCTCACCACCTCATCCCAGGTCTTCCTGGGCCTACCTCTTCCACAGGTTCCCTCCACTGCTAGGGTGTGGCACTTTTTCACACAGCTATCCTCGTCCATTCTCGCCACATGACCATACCAATGCAATCGTCTCTTTTGCACACCACAACTGATGCTTCTTAGGTTCAACTTTTCTCCCAAGGTACTTACACTGTCTAGTATGCACACTGACATTACACATCCATCGGAGCATACTGGCTTCATTTCTTGCAAGCCTACGCATGTCTTCAGCAGTCACGGCCCATGTTTCACTGCCATGAAGCATGGCTGTTCATACACATGCATCATACAGTCTGCCTTTTACTCTGAGAGAGGCCCTTTGTCACCAGCAGAGGTAAGAACTATCTGAACTTTGCCCAGGCTATTCTTATTCTAGCAGCTACACTTTCAGCGCACCCTCCCCCACTACTAACTTGGTCACCTAGATATCGGAAGCTATCAACCACTTCTAGTTTTTCTCCCTGGAATGTGGAATGTGTTTATAGCTCCTGAACATCTGCCACATACAAAAACTAACTTCCTAGTTAACATTCCTTTGATATTGCTGCACCTGTTATGTATCCATAGCTTGCACTGGGTGCATCTTATAGAGTTTCTACCTACGCCTTTGCTACAGATCGAGCAGGGCCAGCTACCTGAAGGTGTTTGTGATTTTTCTACCTTCCTACTTATTAGGACTTTGGTTTTAGCTAGGTTGACTCTAAGGCCCTTCGTTTCTAGTCCTTGCTTCCACACCTGAAACTTCTCTTCTAGTTCTGATAGTGACTCAGCAATTAGTGCAAGGTCATCAGCATAGAGGAGCTCTCAGGGGCATTCTGTCTTGAATTCCTCTGTTATAGCCTGGAGGACTATGATAAATAGAAGGGGGCTGAGGACTGATTCTTGATGGACCCCCTAACCCTACCTGGAATTCTTCACTGTACTCGTTGCCAACCCTCACCTTACTGACAGCATCCCTGTACATGGCTCGCACAGCTCTCACTAACCATTCTTCTATCCCTAGTTTCCTCATTGACCACCAGATGAGGGATCGGGGGACCCTGTCAAAGGCTTTCTCCATGTCAACGAAAGCCAGGTACAGAGGTTTATCTTTTGCTAGGTATTTCTCCTGAAGCTATCTTACCAGAAATATAGCATCAGTGGTGCTTTTCCAGGCACGAACCCAAACTGCATCTCATCGAAACTGACTCGCTCCCTGAGTAGTTGGGCTATGACCCTCTCCGTGACTTTCATTACCTGATCTAAAAGCTTGATACCTCTGTAATTATTTGTATCTAAAGCGTCACCTTTACTTTTGTAGCAGTTGACTATGGTGCTGCTACACCAGTCATTGGGTATGACTCCTTTGTGTATCACCTGGTTCGCAATACGGGTGACTAGGCTATAGCCAATACTACCAGATATTTTGATCTGTGCAGTGATTCCTCATGGGCTGGGGGCTTTCCCTGTCTTCATACTCTTAATTGCTTTATCTACCATGGTACTGTCAACTCGGATAGCTGGTCCCTCTGTTGGGTCGACATTTGGCAGACTCTCTTTCTCCCATTCATTCTCTTTATTGAGCAATCTTTTGTAGTGGCGTCTCCAAACCTCTTTCTTTGCAGCCTCATTCAGTGCAAGTGTACCATCATCCATGCAAACACATTTCTCTCCCACGACATCACGATTCTCTCTCACACACTGTCTTGTAACACGAAATACTTCAAGTCTTTGGTCTTCACAGTGCAGAACATTGGCAAACTTTTTCTTATCTGCCTCCCCTCTGGCTAAATGAACCTATCACCTAGCTTCCCTTCTGGCAGTCTGATACAATTCCCTGCTACCACTGTTCTTCCAGTCCTTCCAGGCCTGTTTCTTTTCCCTAATTGCCCTGTCGACAATATTTTTCCACCACCACATTATTTTCGGTCAAGAGGGGACTTTGCACCATCCACAGATCTGGTCAGTGGCCCTCAGCAGGTTGTCCGGTAGAAACGTCCAGTTGTCTTCTACATCGTGTGAAGCTACATCCCCCTCTATTTCGTCAAAGGCTTCGAGTAATATGTCTCTAAATCTCTGTCCAACGTTAATAATACTAATAATATAGAATCTTCTACCCCCTTCCATATCCTCTCCTCTGATTATACTACTTCCTCTATTACTGAGCATAGTCCCCTAAACTCACCTAATTGTAATTGCCATCCATGAATTGTGACAACCTCTCAAATTTAGAGTGGTCAAGCTCGTCTTTAAGATTGCTTATGGAATACCAGAATTCAGGGATTCTTTTTGAGGAAACAGGCATATCTTTATATTGCCGAAATAATCTCCACTCATCGTCTAGTTCATCAAGTGTGTTTTCTGGTGCAATTGCTGGAAAGTTTGATATCAAAGGAATTATGGACTGAGGAGAGTTAGTGATATCGCGCGCTACATTTGGATCAAGTATTTCTAAGAGGGCAAATATTCTAGCTTCATCAAGAGGAAAGTGCATTTTTATTTGAGAGCATAATTCTATTTAAAAAATTTTTGCAATCAGTTTTGAATCTAGCTGAGTCACCAACGATGGATTTTGTTCTAGGTATCTCATTGCACATCCACCGAGGTAAATATCATTCATATATTTGTAATTTGTTGTGTTATTAAGATCAATATCTGATAATTTAGATACAACTAAAACCTCTTTTATAAAGCAACTAAGGATACTTTTATATTCACTGGATACGAGTGTATGCAACAGATGCAGTCGAAAGTGTTCCGATTGAAACTCGACATAAAAAGCATTTACTTTCTTTAATATATAATGTAAGAAGAGCAGCATGCGCTTCGTCCTTTTGTTAATAGTCATTGTTTCATAGATCCTTTTTGCTCTGTTCACTTTTTCTACTTTAGCCTCTGACTGAAAATAAAGTACAAGGGCATCTCACTGTTTTACTATAACGTTAATTACATTTTCATGCGACAACCATCTAGTTTGCGAAAGCTTTGGAATCTTGTTTTCTGTTGTGCCAACAACACTTTGTATCATATTGAAGTAATTTTGACGTTTGCTACTTCAAGAAAAGTAAGAAGTTAAGTCCTTTAAAAAGGACTCGAGATACGAAGGTAATACCTTCACTACATGACTTGAACAAAGTGCAAACAAATTGGAAACACAACCTATTGTAAATACAGTTGGAATATCGTTTCTCAATAACTTTTGAAACCCTCTCTTGTTACCCATCATTGTTGAGCAATTATCGCTGGCAAATCCATGTTGCTCATAGATACATCTTTTGTAAGCGTAGACTTGACAGCATCGTACAAACCCTGAGATGAACCATTTTCTACTACAATTGCATCCAGAAGAGCATCCTTGACATTAAGCGATTGTACATCAAAAAAGCGAACGACTATTGCTAAGATTTGTGTCACTGTGATGTCCGTACTCTCGTCTATCGATAATGAAAACTTTTGTTTCTTGAGATTTCGTTTCGTTCATAATGTCTAATTCCGTCTTGCATAATGTATGTTAATTATGTTTTTTTCATTTGTAGATTTTTAGCTATTTCACTATTGGGATATTTCAGCTAAGTGATTTATATGGACGAAAAGTATATGATGTTCAGCAACATAACCTGCCTTAGCTACTTTTCATTTAATGCATCATCTGTTTTTTTTTAACAACAAATGAATCTAATTTAATAGCAGATTTCGCACAATCAAAAGCTTTCTTGTGTTTGGTAGTGTTTTTATGAGCTATCACCTTGATTTCTTAGCACTTTTCAACACCACGTTGCAACAAACGCAGTAGCAGGCATCAGGATTTTTATCATCTTGCCGTAACCAATCTTTAAGATTAGCATCCTCTAACCACAACGTCTTGAAATTTTGAGTGTACCACTTCCTCTTTTTGGACACACGCAAAGGGTTACAAAACAAAAACTCTCACTCAAAATGTTGTTAAACAAATTTTAAATCGCGAGTAACAATCAAAGCGTACACCATCAACACAGTCAAGCTATCAACTGGTGGTGTCAGAGTTTCAGACAAGTGTACAAGTGGCCACCAACACGTTGTAACTTGTAGTTGCCCGGTATGATATAAGTATAAACGAATAATGAATGCGTACGATTGGTAATTACGTCACAAACAATATTTGTGTCGATAAATTCTTTACGTGAGATGATTATAGATGATATATAGACAGCTTACAAAGTATTAGAAGAGATGCAACTTTGGTACATACTGCATACAAAGGGTATGACACCGAATGCTCTTTAAAGGATAAGTTTGCAGCTAAAACTAACTTAAAAACCCAGATTTAATGTAAATTTGGAAATTAAAACCCATAAACCCATCATTGCGCCAAAAAACTCAGATCTGGGTGGAAAAACACATCAGTGACATCCATGGTGCTGCCATCTATTGGTAAACAATTGCCTACGGTATGTTTATATTGAATGTGGATGCAAGAAATTGCTTATAATTACCGGTAACAACAAAGTTATACAGGTAAGTGGATGAATTAAAACATTATTTTAGTGGTAATTTATTTTACAAAACTATAGCCTAGGCTAGGGTGAATCCTATGTACTCGTGCGCCTTAAAGGCCATGGCTTTATGACCTACAGCCACATTGTATTATTTGTTTCTTTCTTATGGGCAGAATCAGCACACAAGGAGTGTGAAGCAAACAGCTCTTCTTTATAAACATGTTTTTCGGTCATTTTGTGATGAACAATGCTGAAATTGTTGACACCAAAAACATGTAGAATGACAGCTTAGATTAGAATGAAATCCTAATATTGTCCCCCAAAATGACCTAGACTTACGGATTTAAAGAATTGGATGATGTATAAGGACATAGAGGTATCCATATTGCAGAAAGTAAGGTACATGGAACGAAAGCTGCTTCATTATGAAAAGCATCATCTCTAATGTTTAGGAAATTAGATTTTATTAGAGGGAAAAATGTTAATTTGTGTAGTTTTATTGATTTTATTCGTAATTGGGAGTTATTTTGACTGAAAAAATGACGGTGTGACCTAAGTTATGGTATTTAGAATATTAATTGCGATTCTTTCATCGAAGAAATTTGGAATTGTGTAAATGTATGAATTTTCAACATACACACACACAGAGAAAAATCTGCCTTTTACAGATAAGATACATGCATATAATATATGTGTGTGTATATATATGTATAAGCATTTTTATTGGTGAAGGAAGGTCAGAATTCAGAGGGACATGATGTACCATGTACTGTTTGTATCACAGAAAACCCAGAACTGTGAAATTACCAAAGTAAACCTTGGAGAGGTGGATGTTCATTATAAGCTTAAAGATAAAGATTTCAATGCATTGTTTGATGGCATGGCAAAAGATGGATAATCAAATGGTTTTGAAAGGGTGGACCTCTAATGCTGAAGAATAAAGTAAGCTGCAATGAAGATTTTTTGAAAGAGTTGGGGTGAGAGGTGGAGAAATGGATTGAAAACTCCAAAGCAAAATTTTCCCGCCTACTGTCATTTCGATAGGGCTGCCTTTTCAACTCCAGCTTCTTTTTCTTCAAACCAGGTCTTCTAGTCTGTTCTGCAGCTTCTCTTTACTCTGCCATCCAACAGTTTGAATAACATGTTTGATGTTCCTCAGTTCTTAATTGATCCACTCTGTTGCTTCATCTTGTTTCTTTCATCATTAATGTATATATAAAAACGAGTTTGTGTGTGTGTGTGTGTGTGTGCGCGCATGCGTGCATATGTTCCTTATGCATTCCAAAACCGAGTTGCCAATATTGACATATGGGGTATCGAGAGATTCAGTTAGCTTTTGGCTACCGACTAAACTATATTTTCATTCACATATTTGCATTACAAAAATTTAACATTATCATTTTTCTTTTAGTCACCTATCATAAATGATATCTTATATCACCACTACAATGACGATGACGTCAAATTTTCTATATGAGTGTGTTTGCGCATTCATTACCTACGTTGGGCCAATGACTGACAAGTATATGTGTGTGACAGTGTATGTGTCTGTCATTATACATACATTTTTGTGATGACTGACATGCACACACACACACACACACACATCTAAAGACCGAAACAGACACTCACAGGGACAGAGATAGGCTTCAGGTGTGTGTTAATGTATATGTGTGTGTTAATTTATATATGTAACTCCCCTACCACCACCAACAATGAAACACACCAATATTGAAAGTTTACTTGCAGCCTGGATTTTAAATGAACAACATTCACTTTGAAGTACTACCAACATGAAGATTTGGCTGATTTAACACCACTCACAATACTTACAAATATATTTGAAAAAAGAAAATGATATTGTTATTATCATAACAAATTCAGAAACTTGGCGAAGTAGAATGCCTCAGCAGCTCTTCAATATAATTACAGAAATGTTATTCCACTCCTTCTAACCAGTTTCAAGATAATGTTTTTTTAACAGTCCTTGTATTCCACCTATGCTTATTCATCGCTGTGAATATTAATGTCGCACAACTTTTT
The DNA here is from genome assembly GCF_046866305.1 of Octopus bimaculoides. NCBI lineage: Eukaryota > Metazoa > Mollusca > Cephalopoda > Octopoda > Octopodidae > Octopus > Octopus bimaculoides. The sequence goes on along the minus strand of NC_142937.1, from coordinate 48,385,508 downwards.
TTACTGCTTTAGTATTTATTCTACAGCCTATAATGTGACACAGTTAAAAAATATATAGTAATGTCAAATTAATTTATATCTTGCTACATAAATCCTTCAGCAAACATTTTAAATTAACATTCACAACATCTTCCTTTCTATACACTTGGTTCAGCATTTGTTTCAAAATTGTAAAATAAATTATTTTTGTATGAAAAATTGAATTATACCGTTTCAATTTTCTTGGACTTTCACTTTCTTCACTGTGACATTCATTCAATCATGAATTATAATAACATTTAGTACATGTTACAAATAAATGTTGACTTTCTGTACTTTCTTACGTTGGACAAAATGGGTATCATTTCAATATTCCACAGATTGAACCTGCAACAGGATAGCCAATTACAAACAAAAAGGTGTCATCAAATAACTTCTATTCTTACCAACTGATGTTAAAACCAGAACAATCAAATCAATTACACCTGTCAAATAAACTTTATTTTCATTTACATATTTTCTATGTTATCTCAACAACCAGCTATAGTTATTTCAAATACACTTCTCTACAATGACCAGGTTTCATTAGAAAATGAAAATAGTTTCACACTTTCAATTTGAACCAAAATTACAAAGTGTTGCATTACAAGAGTGATGATGCATGAATAATGAAAGTAATGTTTCTCCGAATTAGTCACATTTGCATTATAATAAAGAAAGCTGCTTATTATCTATCCACCAAATAAACTATGTTTTTGACTCAACAACTCCTTTTTACAACTAAAATAACCTCAGTAACTAGGTTGGGTCGCACAATTTTGAGGTCATTTTCGGACAATATTTTGATTTGCTTCTAATGTTTCACTTTCATACGATGCTTCACTCATGCATAGAATTCTACTCAGACAAACATTTATGAAAATATACTCATAAATATTGTATTAAAATAAGTCACAACCAAAACAATTGCATTAAAAGACATCTATTTTTCTATATGTTATGAGGAAATAGTCACACACACACACACTCTCTCTCTCTCTCTCTCTCTTTCTCTCACACATGCACATGCACAAAAAAGATGTATGCATATGTATTTATGGTCGAAGGTAAAGAATATGCACTCCCTGTGTTTAGACTTAGGGTTATGCTGAAAACGGGTGGTGTGCATATTCTTTACCTTCTCCCATATGTACATGTATATGAAAGATAATGTGTGTGTGTGAGAGAGAGAGAGAGAGCGAGTGAGTACCACTTACACATACATGCAAAAAAATTCATACATCACAACACACACCTTCACTCACTCTCTCTCTCTTTCTCTCTCTCTCACACACATGTCCATTTCATATACATGTACATCTTACACTTTCTCCTCTCACTTCAAAGCAAATGTTGCCTTTTCACTTTATCTTCTCTTTCAATTTCTGCTCTCTTCAAAGAATACAGAAATTAAAACAATTTTACGGAAATTTACAAATAATCATATGATCCCATATATGTTGAGTTGACAACTTTTCTTCTTCAAATGAAAGAATGCCATAAAATAACTTCCTTTGACACACACTCACATGCACCCCCCCCCCCACACACACACACTCTAGGTAAAACTTCTGTGCGAATTATGTTATTTCTTGCAGTGTGCACGCACAAATTTATAGCTCAAATCCAATTGAAATGATCCTTTTCTATTGTGAAATTTGTTTGTGATGAAGTTTTCCCAGAAATCTTGTCCTGTGCCTCTTCATTCTAGCATGTCTGAGGTGACATTCCCCCCACTTATTTTTTTCCTAAATTTCTTCCAATTCCTATGTTTGCAACACAGGAGATTAGGATTTTACTCACAAAACATGTTCTCAATATTTTAATTTTCTCCCTCTCCACACCAAATTCATTTTTTACTTTTTTCAAATTTTTATTCTTGGTAAATCATGGAGAAAAAACAGAGAGTACAAATCTTTAAGAATTTTACCCATCACCTCACCACTTTCAAAAACCTATACTCTCCCAATGTCTCACGTTTAGCTTTTTGGAAAGCAGTGAAGTTTCTTCAGAAATAATGTTGTTTACCTGTTGTTTCTACCATGTCGGGTTTTCTGGTGGTGGTCTGGTATTTTTTAAGTCTACTATTTCAGTAGAATTCTACGCATGCAGGAAACATGAGACAAAAGTACAAGGTTGGGAGGTTTTAGCTTTTTGAAAGCTGGTAGATGATGGGTGGGCAAGATAGGGGAAGGGGTATTGAGTGTTTCTTTAAGAAAAATTAAACTATAAAATATATATATATATATTTATATATTTCCCAGATTTGTAATCTTTGTATTTTTCTATGTACATAACACAAAAAAATCGTAAAGTTGCAAATTAAGAAATTGTGGTGGGGATGGGGGAAATTAAAATTTTGAAAATGTGATTTCTGGACAAAATCATATCAACCCTCTTTTAATACGATGAAACAATACATAGTTTCTGATCTTCCTTAAGAACAGAAAACACTTTCATGCAAAACCATGCAAATTGTACCCTCGCCCTTCACTATTAAACAAACAATAACTTCCATTATTCCATTAACTATATATCAGCTGTGCCGATTCTGCCCATAAGAAAGGAGCAAATAATACAATGTTTTTGTAGGTCATAACATCCGGGCAACACCTGGATGCACTGCTAGTATATATCTATATATATATATATATATATATATATATATATATATATATACTATAATGGAGAAAGCTGCTTATCAATTAGGTATGTAACAATTACTAAAAGTACTAAAAGAAAGCAATATGAGAAGCTTGACCATCTGGAAATATTTTTATAAATTCCTGTTCTAAGAAATTTTCTATAATTTCAATTTCTGAAGTTTATTGAATTTTTTAATTCCAATTTCTCACAAATTTAAATATTCATTGCATTCACTGCATCCATTTCTAGCTAGAGTAAGTACTAGGCTTACAAAGAATAAAGTCCTGGGGTCGATTTGCTCAACTAAAGGCGGTGCTCTAGCATGGCCACAGTTAAATGACTGAAACAAATAAAAGAATAAAAGAATTACATGATTTTTTCATTTCATGTTTGTTTTCATTCAATGTTTGCAATGTTCTCACTCCTCACCTCTCTCTCTCACACAAACACACTCTAATATAAACACACACACTCCAGATTTGATTTCGTTTTTACACAAATATCACATTTGAATTTTGCAATTCAACATGGGGCGTCCAAAAACATATGCAACTGAAAAAGAAAATTTAGCAGCAAAGGGACAACGGCAGAGAGAAAGACAGGCAACTAAATCAGATGAAACCAGGGAAAGCAACTGAAACCGATGTCTGAATATGCACGGAGATGTAGACATGATTCTGTTTCAGTGGAAACAGAATCATGTCTACGTCTACATGACCGACTGGTTAGGGTATCTTGAGAGGAAAATATTTTACTTCAAAATAATGGTGTCAGATCACAAATTGTTGATGCAACACTAAAGAGATCTCTTCTTTGAGATCGTGTGGATCTAGCGGAGTTGACAACCAATCTAAGACTTCTTACAGAAGGTCATTTTGATGAAAGAAAGTTTGCTAATTACCTTCTTGATGTTGGAAATAGTAACATTTCTGTTGAACAAGGCCTAGGTAAATTCAAAATCAAACTACCCAATGACCTTTGCCTTGAAAGTGGTACTCTTTCAGATCTATGTTATTTTGTATATGCTGACCTCACAAATAACTTCACAAACCCTGTGTGGCTTGCAAATAGAACCATTGTTACTCCAACGAATGAAGCAGCACAATTTGTGAATGATTTTCTGTTGACTAGGATCCCTGGTGAGCTAAAAATATACAGAAGCTTAGATACAGTTGATAACAAAACTCAGTACACAATCGAGTTCATCAACAAACTTACACCATCAAGGTTTCTACCACATGTTCTCAAACTGAAGAAAAAAATGCTGCATAATGCTTCTGGGAAATTTAAATGCTACTAATGGACATTGCAATGGCACACACTACATCATTGTCAGTTTACATGATAATGTTATTGAAGCTGAGGTTGCTTCTGGTCCTTTTGCAGGATCAACTTTACTAATCCCAAGAATACCACTTGAATTCCCATTCATATTTACACACAAACAATTTCCTGTCAAGTCAGCTTTTGCCTTTACATGCAACAAGGTACAGGGACAGACTTTTGAACAAATTAGAATATATCTTCCAACACAATTCTTCTTACATAGTCAGCTGTATGTTGCATTATCTAGAGTTAAAAAAAAGCTAATGTAAAAATATTGGCTGAGAGAAATGGAAATGGTATGATTACTGACAATTGTGTCTACAAGGGGATACTACTTTAAAGCAAAATATGCTTTTTAGCAAGTTTCGGTAAATAGAATTAACACATAAATTATATGTAAAGTAACATATATTTGTGAGGAATTAAATTGTTTTGGCATATTTCAATACATGCTGGCTGAATGATATCATTATATTGGATCATTTTAAATTTGGGTATTTATGAAAACGTAAGGAAATGCCATTCCCATGTGTTCTCGCAGCACCAGACTTTTGAGTGTTTGTGTCCGTCCATCCGTCCATCCATCCATCCATCTATCTATCTATCTATCTATCTATCTATCTATCTATCTATGCACACTTATTTAAGTTCTATCAATTATTAATGATAAATAAATATAACAGATTGACTCAGCTATATATCTACATATAAATTTCTGTGATGTTAGTTAGTTAGTTTGTCACACCCTCCATTATAGCCATATTATAGGTTTGACTCTCTGGAAAATTTTAATAAATTTCTCTGTTAATATATATCGATAAAAGGCACTTTTGAAGCATCTGTTATTATTGACTATCACAAATTTAGATATTTGTTACCAAGCTTTACGTTCACTGCAGAGTAGGTTTTAACATTTAATAAACAATACTAATATGTTCTGGCAAAATTTTTCGTTTTCATTTGCAACACAGTCTCTCACATTCTCTCTCTCCTGCCTCTAATTGTTTCCATTAATAATAATCTACTTAATATACATTCATTGCAATTTTTTCATTTCAAGTTTCATTTTGTTATTTCAGATGAGGAAATCGGGTATTTTTTTGACTTAAATTCACTGTGTAAATGCTCTCAGTTTATTGTTTGTACAAACTGGAAAAATCATTATATCAGACAACTTATTAAAACTTACTGAAGCTTCGAACTCATGTGACTTATTTCCTTTCCGTCGTTATCTTAGAATTATCAAGTGAATTTGTTGCTATGGCTGTTTGATACGCTATAGATATTAAAACGTCTCTATGTGATCGCTGCTATTTTTTGGCACATTAAACGTAGTTGGACTACTTTGATGTTTGTTTAAAAAAATAGAGATTATGAATATGATAAAATAATGAAAGTGATATTTACTAAGCAAGTGAGCACTATAATACAGAAAATAATTAGACTTAAAATATCATAAAAATTATTAGAATTGGGAATCAAATGTGGAAATATTATCGAGTGGCTAGTAGAAAACCGTCCGGAGTGTGGCCTTTCTGCTAGCATATGTAATATGTATATATATATATATATATCATCATCATCATCATCATCATCATCATTTAACGTCCAATTTCCATACTGGCATGGGTTGGACGGTTTGACTGAGGACTGGTAAGCCAGGAGGCTGCATCAGGCTCCAATCTGATCTGGCAAGGTTTCTACAGCTGGATGCCCTTCCTAATGCCTACCACTCCAAAAGTGTAGTGGGTGCTTTTTACGTGCCACCGGCACATGAGCCAGTCAGGCAGCACTGGCATCAACCACAACTATGATTTCACTTGACTCAACAGGTCTTCTCAAGCAGAGCATATTGCCCGATGATTGAAGGGGTACTTTTAAAGGGGCCAGTTATGCAACACTGGCATCAGACATGGCTACGATCTCACTTGGCTTGCCGGGTCTTCTCAAGCACAGCATATCTCCAAAGGTCTCAGTCGCTTGTCATTGCCTCTGTGAGGCCCAACATTCAAAGGTCATGCTTCACCACCTTATGTCATATCTTCCTGGGTCTACCTCTTCCACATGTTCCTTCCACTGTTAGGGTGTGACATTTCTTCACACAGCTGTCTTCATCCATACACAACACATGACCATACCAGTGCAGTCATCTATCTCTTGCACACTACATCTAATGCTTATGTCCAACTTTTTTCTCAGGCTGCTTACACTTGGTTGTATATGCACACTGATATTACACATCCAGCAGAGTGCACTAGCTTCATTTCTTTCAAGCCTATGTATGTCGTCAGCAGTCACAGCTCATGTTTCACTGCCATGTCGCATGGCTGTTTGCACACATGCATCATGCAGTCTACCTGTCACTCTGAGCAAGAAACCCTTTGTTACCAGCAGAGATAGGAGCTCTCTGAACTTTGCCCAGGTTATTCTTATTCTAGCAGCTATGCTCTCAAAGCATCCACCACTGCTACTGACTTGGTCATCTAGGTAATGGAATCTTTCAACTACTTCTAGTTTTCCCCCCTAGCATGTGATGGAATTTGTTTTCTGTACATCTTTGGTGTTTATTGCCTCTGTGCATCTGCCACACTCAAAAACTGTCTTCCCAGTTAACCTTTCTTTGATATTGCTGCACCTCTTATGTATCCGTAGCTTACACTGGGTACATCTTATGGAGTTTCTACCCACGCCTTTTCTACAGATCAAGCAGGGCCATCTACCCGAAGGGATTTCTGATTTGTCTGCTTTCCTCCTTACTAAGACTTAGTTTTTTTGCTAGATTGACTCTAAAACCCTTCGATTCTAGACCTTGCTTTCACACCTGAAACTTCTCTAGTTCTGGTAGTGACTCAGCTATTAGAGCAAGGTCATCAGCATAGAGGAGCTCCCAGGAGTAGCCTGTCTTGAATTCCTCTGTTATTGCCTGGAGGACTATGATGAATAAGAGGGAGCTTATTGGTGGACCCCTACCCCTACTTGGAATTCTTCACTGGACTCCTTGCCAACACTCACCTTACTGAAAGCATCCCTGTACATGGTTTGTACAGCTCTAGCCAACCACTCATCGATCCCTAGTTTCTGTATTGACCACCAGATAAGGGATCAGGAGGCTTTTTCTATCTCAACAAAAGTCAAGTACAGAAGTTTATCTTTGGCTAGGAATTTCTCCTGCAGCTGTCTTACCAGAAATATAGCACCAGTGGCACTTCTCCCAGGCACAAACCTAAACTGCATCTGATCTAAACTAACTCACTCCCTAATTAGCTGGGCTATGATCCTCTCTGTGACTTTCATCACCTGATCCAACAATTTGATACTTCTGTAATTATTCCTATCTAATGCATCACCTTTACCTTTGCTACTACACCAGTCATTGGGTATGACTCCTTCATGTATCACCTGGTTGACTATACAGGTGACTAGACCACCAGATATTTTAAGCATCTCAGCAGTGATTCCTGATGGGCCGGGGGGCTTTCCCTATCTTCATACTCTTAATTGCTTTATCTACCAAAATACTGTCAATTCGAATAGCTGGTTCCTCTGTTGGGTTGACATTTGGCAGACTCTCTTTCTCCCACTCATTCTCTTCATTTAGCAACCTGTCATAGTGGCATCTCCTAGTCACTCTCTTGGCAGCCTCATTAAATGCAAGTGAGCCATCATCCATGTGGACACATTTCTCTCCAATGACATCATGACTTTCTCTCACACACTCTCTTGCAATTCGAAACACTTCAAGTCTCTGGTCCTCATCACACAGAACATTGGCAATTTTTTTCTTGTTTGCTTCCCCTCTAGCTAAGTAAACCTGTCTCCTAGCTTCCCTTCTGGCAATCTGATACAGTTCCCTGCTACCACTACACTTTCAGTCCTTCCATGCCTGTTTCTTTTCCCTAATGGCTCTATCAACTACATTGTTCCATCACCATATTTCCTTAGGTTGTGAGGGGACTTTGCACCAGCCACTTATCTGGTCAGTAGCCCTCAACAGATTGTCCCGTAGGAACCTCCAGTTATCCTCCACATTATATGATGCTATATCCTCCTCTTTTTCAAGTAATACATCTCTAAATCTCTGTCCATTCGCAGGATTCTTATAGCCCTGATCTTGAAGTAGCTAACTACTAACCTATGTTGTAGGGTGAATTCTTCACCTGGGAAACTTTTGGCATTTATAAGTAGCCATATTTCTTTTTTAATGGCGAGAATATAGTCAGTCTGACTAAATAAAAGTACATTAAAAAGTATCTTGTACCAAATATTTAAATTTGTGAACTTCGTAAATGTTTCTTTCAGTAATTTATCGTAGTTGATTACAAATAGTGAACATTAAAGTAGAAACTGAAAGAGTTCGCCATTTTTACGTCAATACCGGAAGTTGCTATTGAGAAACCTTTTTAAAGTGAATCATAAATATAAAGCAATATTTTTTATTTTTGATAAAAAAATCAAATGAAGACCATATTATATGTCCGAAGTCAAATTATTCATGCATCATAAGTATGGAAATAATTGGTAAAGCTGTTTTCATGTAAAAAAGCAAATACACACACATCTCTATTTCATATATATTATATATATATATATATATATATATATATATATATATAAAATATACTTTATTGAAATAAAAAAAACTTCCCCAAAATTAAACAAATTTATAGAAACTGACGCACAAGCGTATGTACACATATATACATACAATTCACCCACATACATACTCTCTCAGACACAAATATTTTACCCAAACATCCCCATAAACACTCCTAAACATTCACATACAAACATACATATTGACCCTTACAATAAATTTCTTCAAATTCAGTGGTTGACCCAAGCAGTTTTGGAAGGACGGGTTTATCTTTTGATATCTTGTGTAGAAAGTATGTTTTTTTCTTTCTTTCTTACTTTTTTTTTTTTTTTTTTTAAAGATCATGTAGATTATTTTAAAATGTCACAGTATAGAAAATGGCCTCTTTGGCGCAGGGCCCAATTGGGAGCAATTGGCCCAATCGACGTAAGGCTGGCCCTATATATATACTAGCAGAAACACCATCATTGATTAGGTTGAAAAAAGCTGCCAAAATTGTACTATGAATATCAAAAGTTATTCATGCAGATTGTATTGAACATGAGGGCCACTATGAATAGCAGTGGCTGCAGGACAGGGCCCTGTGGAACACCACTCATTATTTGTGTTTTCTTGGAGGTGGCCCCATTGACCACTACTACCTGACTTCTATCTTTTAGAAACTCATGTAGCTATTCTCCAAGTTTTCCAAATATGCCAAGATTTTGGAGCTTGTGAGAAATCATACTATGGTCGACTTTGTCGAAGGCTTTTGCAAAGTTGAGGTATATCATGTCCACAATTGAATTGTTGAGCAGCTGTAAGAACTGTGTCAGGCAGCTTCTCCCTAGTTGAAAACCATGCTGGGTGTCAGTTAGCAAGTCATTCTTTTCAAGGAATGGAATTAATTTCCTTTGGACTATTCATTCCATGACTTTGCTGATGTGTGAGGTCAGAGAGATAGGCCCATAGTTTTTAGCATCTGCTCTGCTTCCTCCTTTATGTATAGGGCATATTATTCCCTTCTTTAGTTTGTCTGGGAGCTTACCATTTGCGAGGAAGCTCTGAAAAAATAGCTGCAATGGTTTTTCAAGGACTCATTTGCATGACTTGAGGAGGATTTCTGGGAATTCATCAGGGCCAGCTGCTGAGTTTGCATCTATATCCTCTATTGCTAGCATTACATCCTTTTCTTTGATGTTCATGTAATCGATTGTTACTGCCCCCACCATTCAGCTTCTGTAGCAGTAAAGAATTCTACAGGTTTGTGCATATAAACTTCTGATCTATGATCTCTAGTATTTCAGTCTATAAATGAAGCAAACATCACACAGACTTTGGGCTTAAATCTAGTACAAGATAAGTAAATATAACTTCGTAGAAAAATATATGTATTATAATTATAACAAACAAAAATACAAATAGCTTTTCTTAGACGAATATAGTGTGACATTGGCAATATCAATTCAAAGTTATTATTCATTTGGCAAATTTTAGTTTGTTGATCCCATGCTAAAAACTTCCTTATAGAAAAAGTTTCAGGTTTTACCAGTAGGGACGAAAATGAAAAGATTGTCCTTGCTCCCCACTCTGAAGCCCCAACATATAACTGACTGTATGAAAAAACAGTCCTCCTCTAATTGCAAAGCAGTATCTTTCAAAGTCTGATGTAAGGGCTTATCAATGGACATCACAAAAGGCAGACATATTGGAAATTGAAGTCATTTGAATTGGAAGAGCGTATTGGAAGGTATTAAAGGTAAGTGAGGAATAAAAACATCTTCACCTTTTCCACAGGCAGAAATTATTGTGGCCTCTATGACATTTCTTCACAACAAATGTGCCATTGCACAGCTTTGGTTGAGAAAAGTTCTGCAGAAGCATGATTGGCGCATCTATTGAAGGCAATGAAGAGGAGCTCCTTGTGTTTCCAGTGAGTTTCAGACCTCAATGGGGTAACTTACAATTTCCAAGTCATCAACAAAAGAGTTTATAGATTTGTAAGTATATTCATTTCCTGGTAAAACTTTCTCGGGCCTTTCATTTAAATTATTTACAATAATGTTCTTTGGTGCTGAAGTTTTATCTAGTTAGACCATTCATTTATTTAGGAATTGCAATATGCACATGTTGGAAAAGGGCCAGTAGATCCCTTTGGAAGGCTACTAGAGAATTGGGATCACTTCCATTGTTTTCAGCATAAAATTTTACACAAGAATTAGCTTTTAGTTTTTATATAGATGCTGTAGAATTTCTTGCTATAGATGGACACACATACACACACATTCATTTTCATTATTGGGAGTGGATTTGGAGATCTTTGTGGTTTTCGTCACTGTTTACAATTATCCTTAAAAATTTTTTTTAATCTACTACATATGTGGGAAATTCTGCATGTGGCTGTGTTTGTGGAGTTGTTAGCTAACTCCTCCTACATCGTTTTATCAATTTTGATGAAACTTGACATGTGAGTAGAACTCAGGAAACCTCATGGCATACTTATATATCTAATATATTTTATTTTAAAAGCCAAGGGAAATAACCCATTCGCACCTGGAAGGGATCCTTATATATAGCCAAGGGAAATAACCCATTCATTTCCTAAATTATTTGGTATAAATCGAGTATGCTTATTTCTTAGTAATTGAACTGTTAGAGTTATTTTTGCAATTTATCTAGTACAATTCTTAAACAAGTAAATAGTATTTTCCTAAACAATAGATCCACTTATTTTGGTTAGTAACTTATTCACGAATATACCAACACTAGCGCCCCTAAGTGTAATATTCTCTGGGAATGCAGAAAAGCCCTTTTCAGAGTTATTTACTTTGAATTGTTATTATCTCATATCTGATTAGCCTGTAATTACGTAACATGCTTCATGATTTTAGTATACATATCTTATTAGTATTTCCTTCTATGTACTATATACTCTGGGAATGCATTAAAGCCTTTTTCAGGGCTACTTTATTTGAATTCTTACTATTGGATAACTAATTTCATGTTATTACATAACTGTCTTCACAATTTGGGTATTCATAACTTATTGGGAATTCATAAAAACAAGATCCTCTGTAAGACAGTTCGGTATTCTCTGTAAATGCATAAAAACTGTTTTAAGGGCTACATACTTTGTATTGTTGTTATTGGATTAGCAAAACAATTATGAGAATGGAACCAAGGGATAAGCCCCACTTTCCTGGGAATTACCGGGTATGTCAGCTAGTGTATCATATAGATGTAGATTTTGATGCTGAATCCAAATTTATTATTCATTTATTCCAGAAAAATTTTGCAAAAATGTTGCAGATGTTCAAAGTTTGATCATTTTCAGAATTTTCAGCCATTCAGAAAAAAGCATGTTCGCTGCCTCTTCTATCATCACTGTGTGTGGTGGGGGGACATTGGCATGTTAAAACATTGCTAGAAATAACAGTCAAAGCACTAAAATATACACGAATGAAGTTAACATTAAAACATTCATGAGCAAATTAGATATTTAAAAGCTTTCACACAAACAAACATTCACATACTTCCCTTGTACACACACACACATATACTCATACAGAATTGAAATGCTGTTTGGTTTTTCTTTTCGCTGTTGAATGTTCACCATTCCACTTTCATTGCACACACATACACATTCACATACTTCCCTTTTACATAGACACACATATACTCACACAGAAATGCTCTCACTACGAGTTTGCTATCCCCCTTCTTTTCTCATTCATATATTGTGACAGAGAAAAACACACAAGTATCATTATAGTAGAAAGATGATCTTTCTCGTATCTCCTTCTCCTCCTTGTGCGCATGCGCAGCATCTTTGGTTACTATGGAAACAGAGCTTTTCACCACGGTGATGTGTAAAATACTCGCTTCTATTTGGCTAAAATACCCCGATTTTACAAATTTTAAAGACTGATAGCTTTTTAATTATGGATTTATAGGAAAATTAATTTCATTTTCATAATTAGTATATAAAACTTAATCAATAAACCAAATTTAAAAACAATTGGAGCAACAGTGATGAAAACCAGAGAAATGCCTGCCCTATATATATATAAAGTAGCATTACATTTACAGCCCCCTCCCTTTATTACTCTATGTAAACAAGCGTTCTTACTCCTAACGGTCACTTACTGGGCCATGTAATAATATTATTATTCCCTTTATATCTCTATGTAAACAAGCGTTCTTACTTCTAATGGTCACTTACTTGGTCATGTAACATCTTAGCTTGTAAGTTACCTCATCATTTCGCATTTGTCTTGCTTTTTTATATGTTGATTTCCTGAAGATGAATATATGTGGAATTCCAGCAGCTCTTACTTCTTTGGAGGAGAGCACACATATATTTTGAAACATGTGTAGGAATTAAAGGAGCTTTTATTTATATGCATTTTGCTCCATTTATTGTTATTATTCATATATATATATATATATATATATATATATATATATATATGTGTGTATATATATATATATATATATATATATATATATATATATATATATATATATATATAATATATATATATATGTATATATATCAATATATATACAAACACACAAACATGCAGGAAGTAAATAGATACCTTTAATTTTCAAAATCTTATTTAATATGCAAACGAGCAATTGAAATGTAATCGATAGGTAAGACTACATACTTTAGTATTTCGTTGACATTCCCTTTGCAGTTTTTAATTCAGAAACTCTTTTTGGCATTGAACTGATGAGCTTTGTGATTGTCTCTTGTGGAATTTCTGCCCACTTTTTACGCAACAATTGAAACAATTCATCTTTAGATTTAGGTTTCTGTCAAGTTTTTCATATAGCCCTATCTAGTATGCTCCAAAGATTTTCAGTTGGGTTCATGTCAGGAGATTGGCTCGGCCAAGGAAGCTTTTTGATCCCATTTTCAGTCAGCCATTGTTGATTCCTTTTTGTTGTGTGGCATGGAGCCCCATCTTCCCTGAATAAAAACTCATTTTTTGTTATGTTATTGTGTGAATACATCGGAAGTAGTCCTTGCTTAAGTATTTCGATGTATTTTTCAGAGCTTATGGTTCTAATACATTCGATCAGCTCAGAATGACCATTGCTGGTGACAGCTCACCATAGTATTATGGAGATACCACCATGTTTCACAGTTGGTTGGATTTCAAATCAAATTCTTGACTGGGAAGCTTCCAGACCCAAACACACATCCACTGTCTGAAAATAATGCAAATCTGGATTCATCTGAGAAAATCACTCTATCTCAAAATGAACTGGATTTTTCTGACATCTCCTTAGCCCATTTCTTTCTTTTCATGATATTAATTGGTTGAAGGAGAGGTTTTCTTCTAGCAGCTCGTCCATAATACCCAAGCTTACGCAGATACACGTTCTTGGACTAACTTCAAGCTGTTTTGCAATGTCAGAAGCCTTCGAACGGGTTTCGTTATCCACAATTCTCTTCAAACAGTGAAGCTTCCTTTCCAAGGGCCCAGGTCAACCAGGACGAGAATCTGTTGATTCTTTTCCTTGGCTTTTGAATTGCACTATAATTCTATTAACAGTAGCAAGAGGAATTTGAAGATTTTTGGCTATTTTTCGCTGGCTAAGACCAGCCTAAATTGCCCAACAATACGATCTCTTAGAAAATCTGACAGTTCTGGTGAATTTTTTTGTGCATGGTACAGTCACTCTTTGCAATTGTTTAATATAATGGTACCTGGAATGAAAAAGAATAATTACATTGTAAATTCTACAGCGCTGAAAAAATATTAAGACGCTGAGATCAGAAATATTGAAAATTAAAGGTGTCTATTTACTTTCTGCATGTCTGCATATATATTTGTGTGTCTGTGTTTGTCTCCTCACCATCGCTTGACAACTGATGTTGGTGTGTTTATGTCCCCGTAACGTAGCGGTTAGACAAAAGAGACCGATAGGATAAGTACTAGACTTACAATGAATAAATCCTGTGATCGATTTGTTCGACTAAAGGCGGTGCTCCAACATGGTCGCAGTCAAATGACTCAAACAAATGAAGGAAAATATGTAGATTTGAAATGCATTTTTGCTATTAAATTTTGGTGGAAGTTACTCTAAAATTAAAATATTTAAATTATAGCTATTTTCAGACATTTCTGATCATCAAATTATCTAATGTTAATTGTTTACTGGCAAAAATAATTTGGGGAGTGGCTTACAAAGCTACTAATTTATATTAAATAGCTAAGTCAATATGTTATAGTCACTTTCTTAATATGACATTAATGATTGTTGCTATTTAAAAAAAAAAGATGTTTATAATAGCTATATAGTATTATATTTCATTTCGCTTTCGTTTGACTTCCCCGAAGAACAGTTGTCATTGATCATCGCGGTCACCTTTTTATTACAGAACATGTCTGCTTTTAATAGGATTGAAATAAGATTTCAATTTTATTTCTTATTTTACTGCAAACATTTTATTTATGAAAAAAATTAGTGAATTAAACTTGAAGCAAGGTTATATAATTTAATTTCATTAAAAATATTAATAAATATGAGCCTTATAAATAAGACGGAAATTACCGAAGTATTTCGATGTGTCTGCTTCGTAGCCGAATACCTCAGATAAATGAACACGTGACTTCCTTACGTTGCAGTGATCAACCATGATGCAGGCCGTGAGGAAAGCTTGCTTAGGAGCCTTCAGGGCAACAAACCCTGCATTTTCGTTTCATAATGCATATCCTACAACTTTGAAGGCTTCTTCGGCATACTTTACAACGCGTAAGTCAGAAACAGTATTTGTATTTTCCTCCATCATTCATTTTAACTGTTATAAATATACTGTTGCCCCGATCTTAATGGTGCACTTGGTTCGAAGACGACATTCGTTATTCACTTATGAGTGATTTCAATCTTGGAATCGGTTATGTTATTACTTCTCAACTATTGAGAATTACCAAGAGACAGTTGAGAAGATGTAAAAAAAAAAGATGCAATTAAATGATTCTACAATTCGCCTCCTGTACTCCTTATAACGCGATGTCTCTATGACCTTCAGTGTCCTACCGCGTGTTGGAGGTTCAGAAAAGACATGTACTTTTTAATATTTTTCTTTGTATGTTTCCATACCTGATTTAGGCGAAGATAAAGAATACGGTGTTTCGGGGTTAGGGTTACGCCGAAAACTGGTGGTATGCGTATTCTTTACCTCCGCCTCTGATTTATTCAGAAATATTTTACAAACTGCGTTTTTTTTATAACCTTTATCATATTGTTTGGTATTAGTCTTCAAATTTTATTTAGATAAAAGCATTCAGAATACTAGATTAAAAAGTTTCCATTGTAGTCTATTGTTATTACTCCTCCCTCCTATTTTTGACATTGCTGTAAAATAACTCTTCTGCTCTTATTGAAAATATTAAATTTTTAATGAAGCCTTCTATCTTAGACATAACTATAGAAAAACATTCTCTTGAAAAAATCGTGTTCTTGATCAGAATATGATTGGTTTCCACACAATCTCTTTTATCTTAACGAGCGCGATATAGTATCCTGAGCTACCAGTAAAATGGTAGACTCAGTTTCGATCGTTGGTTGTACCTAGTTTCATCAAACGTATTGCCCTTGGACTGGCATTGATGTCACTTTAGGTTCTGTAACCTTGTACCAATGTAAGAATTCAATATTGCATATTTTCTCTCAGAAAGGTCATGTAGAATCTAATTTCAAATTTACTATGTTATCATTTGACCTTAACGAAGTCCTTGACTTCGGCATTTTGTCGAACATTTAAAAATTTTCTATTTTGAGGAAATAAACATTCCATCTTGTACTTTGCACATTCGGATTATGCTATCGAATTTTTCCTATAGTATCGGACTTGAAGGTTTTTCCTAAGTTTCTAATACTTTGGCACCTAAGAAAGAAAAAAAAAAAAAAAAAAAGACTATCGAGAATAATTATCCATATAAAATCCTGTAAGTTGCAGATAAATTTAAGTTACTCCTTCAGCTAAAATCATTGTTCCTCTTGACCAGAAGCTGGTTGATTTTCCTCTCAGCTTTAATAGGAGCTGTATAAATAGATCTGAGCTACCAGTGAATCTAAACCCAGTTTCGATTGTAGGTTGTTTTTTTTAATTTACCAAACGTATATCGCTATTGCCCTTGGATGGGCATAGATGTCATTGGTTCGGAGAAATCCCCCCGTTGCATATAGCTTCACAATGAACCGCAAGTATAGGGTCTCTCCATTTCCATTCTATAAATACATACCTTCGAAAATTAATATAGTATATAAATACTGTTGAGTCATTTCTCAATCTAGGCATTTTGTTTTAAATATGTATTTACCTATTTGGATCTATGCTTTTGTAGGAAAACAATATGTCACTGCACCGGCTGCAAAGGCTAGCACTAGTATGGGCAAAATCGTCACTGTCATCGGCGCTGTTGTTGATGTACAGTTTGATGATGAATTACCCCCAATCTTGAATGCCCTTGAGGTCCAAGAGAGAAAACCACGTCTCATCCTTGAGGTTGCTCAACATCTTGGTAAGTATATTTTGAAGTATCATTTTAACTCGATCATTTTGTTATACCATATTACTTGAATTTAATTCATTTGTGATTTTTGTAATTTAATTTCAAGTTGAGTAAAGGGTACTTGTTTCATATTTTGTTAAGAGGTAACTTCACGTTAACTCTTTAATATACATTATTATTAGCAAATGAACCAAATGTTGATTAACTGAATATTGACAAGGGTTAATGTTATTAGAATAAATGCCATCAATAATGAATTAACTAATAATGTACCAGCTAATTTTGAATATTGTGTTTATTGACACTAGGTGAGAATGTTGTACGTACTATTGCTATGGATGGTACTGAAGGTTTAGTTCGTGGCCAGAATTGTTTGGATACTGGAAACCCAATTAAGATCCCAGTGGGCCCAGGAACACTTGGAAGAATCATCAACGTCATTGGTGAGCCAATCGATGAAAGGGGCCCTATTGACACTCAGCAGTAAGTATTTCTATTACATTCCCCCCCCCCCCTTCAAAGAATGTGTGTTATGGTTAATGTGGAGCTTCAAAAGAGGGGCTTTAGATAGTATGAAGTATATACATGTCTTTCTTACAACAAGGCTCTTCTCAAGACATGTTTTCTCTAATGTGATTGCTACTTGTGAGTTTAGCCCTTTTGATATTGCCATTGGTTCTTTGATACAAACATGTTTAAAGTGATCTTATGAGCATTATTCCATACTAATTTGTTTCAAACAGCAGTTTAATGAGTTATCCAGTGTTCTTATTTTCAAAATTGAAACAAAAGCAGTGTATTTCTACATAAATGGATAAAATGGTTTGGCACCTAAATGTGAGTCTTTTTATTAAGAGTATGACTGCATTTGGTATAATTTACTTATTGGGACCTAAGCCATCTTATTTAGTTATGAGTGTAACAGTTCATTTTGTTTTTCCATCCTTGTAGGGGTTCTTAGTGGTTAGCTACTTTGTACATTTACAGATGACCTTTTTATTCAAAAGTTTTACTGAAGCAAGATGTATAGCTGGAAGTATACTAGTGAAGGCAAATTTTCAGGAGCTAGTGAGGAAGCTGGTTGCATAAGATTTGGAAAATAATGTAGAAAAGGAAGTTATTCAATAGAATTCAGAAGCTTTTCTTCAATCAAAAGTCACAATATGTTGATAGATAAAAAAGTTAGTTGGTTATTTTAATTTAATTGAAACTCATATAGTAGTGAAAGGGTTAAGGCCTCTTCCCTCAGGTATAGAGTGGTTATAGTAAATGAGTGATGGTTTTTGTCCACTCAATTTACTTGCATCAATTTAAAAGGTTCTCAAATCCAGTCTTAAGGTATTAACAAAAGCAAACAGTAAAATCTGCCCAAGTATCTGAAGAATTATGCATGATAAACGTAATAGATATATTAAAAAATTTAACTCTTGTAAAGAAAAGGGAGGAAAATGACTTAATCTTTCCAGAATAGAAAATGAACACAAAGCCACTCATTGCAATGTCTAATATTAGTTGATAGTATTTTTGTCCAGTGAGGCTTAGTACGTACTTTTTTTTATTCTTCAGGTATATCAATTCATATTTTTCTCAGGAGGTCTGTTTTGAACCTACCAACCCCAGCTGACATATTTGTGAAAAGTACTAATTGAGCTTGGAACCACTGTGTTCTGCAATCTGTTGAATTGTTAGGGGATTATTATGTAAAACAAGTTGCTATTGCCTATCTGAATATTATTGTTAAACCAACAAGGGAACCATAACCTGTTGGAAATAGCTAAACCCTCAGATCATAATTCTTTCGAAAAAGGTGGAACACCTCAGACAAAGGTGGGTTGGTCATAGCTGAAATGCTATTTAAAGAGCTGATGCATTAGCATTGACCTAGAGTTAAACAACATTAGGTGCTTATGTCTTTGTCCAGCTTATTTGAGTGTGTGCTTTGGTAGATTAGAAACCATTGAAATTCAGATTTTTGATTTTATTAGTGAGTATTTGGTTCTTAATTTTAGTTTTGTTTTGAAAAAGTACATTTTTAGCAATTATTTTGGATACATGCTAAAGTAACAATGGGTTATAGGAAAAGGAATGTCAGATATTGAAAAAGAAATACATTAGATTCATCACTTGGTATTTAGTATCTTGCAGCTCCAGTGTTTTCATGTGAGATGCTCTTTCCATTTATAAATAGCCTGACTCAAAATTTTGAATTAAAATCTTCCACCAAACCTTAGTCACAATTTATGTTCCTAACACTAGCTGAATGATAACTAAGTTATTTTACTAAATTCTTTGCTATATTTAAAGTAATTGAAAGAAACACAGAGCATCTCAGGATAAATACAGTAACAAAAGGGTTAATAACCTTAGAAATATGGCTTTCTGTTATGAACATATCCATTTTTAGCTCATGTCTGCAATTGTTTTCCAGTGAATCCTTTCATATTTCCAATACAGTACAATGGAGATTTTTCTTTTGTAAGTAACAATGTAGAAGCTTCCTTGTTGGGTCATTGTTAATACCAATGAAGTGGAAATAGCTGCAACTGGCATTAAATCAATCGTGTTATGGCTTGCTAATAATATGGTTGGGATTGAGTCAGTTTTGATAGGAAACAGTTGTTAGTATGAGTTATTTGCAACTGCTTGACCATTTCTGGTAGGTAAGGATCATTGTAAGGCAAACTGTACCAATATTTTGCTTCACTTGTTTAAATATTCTATATTGGTGCAGACCTTGCTATAAGGTTTCAAAGTTAGCTCACAACCATGGCTTTTAGGGTCATTGCATAGCACCTTACTGTTTCATACCTTGGGTCTATCAATGCCTTGTGAGTAAAATTTGGTACAGAAATCCCATGATGGTCCATCAGTACATTGTGTATGTTTCCATGCATCTTTACATCAACATTAAGCAACAGTGACATTTATTGCTCCTGTAAACGATGTCCTATAGCTCAGCAATTTCATTGGTTTTGCATGAAGAACAAGCAGGGAGTTGCATCTATAAGGACATCCAACTTAAATTTCATCCGAACCATGTTATTGTAGAAAAAGCAGATGTAAAAGTGCTGGTTATTGTTCTAAATGTTCTAGAAGTGTTGATTGAACTGGAAACCAGAAATATATATTTTGAATGCTCATTTGGAATATTTTTCCATTCTAGCATAATCACAATTTAAAGCTATGAACTGGTTAGTGTTAAACTAATATAGTGTTTAAATTTGAAATCATTAACATCTATTTTACCTACAAGTTGGGTCTTTCTATGAAATGTCTGCATATTCATATGATCTGTGTCAAGGTGATTTTTTTTTTTTCTGCTCCACTAGTTTTTCTGGCATCCATCAAGATGCACCAGAGTTTGTTGAAATGAGTGTTCAGCAGGAGATCTTGGAAACTGGTATCAAAGTTGTTGACCTTTTGGCTCCTTATGCCAAGGGTGGTAAAATTGGTAAGGAATATTTGATATCTTTGGAACTAAAATTCATAAAATTATATTTGTGAGCTAAATTAGTCTGGTGTTCCTCTTTGAACATGTAATTTTTTTTTCCTCATTTGTTTTAATTTTTGATGTAGACCAAAAGGATATTATAAACAGTTCCATTTAATAGTCTAATGTCCAACACAATGTTTTAATGTTCTCTTTAAAGTCATAATTGCAACATTTTAGAAAATATCTAGTATAATAGCATGAGTCTCAAACTATAAGTAGCTGAAATTTCTTTTTTTTTCCAGGTCTGTTTGGAGGTGCTGGAGTAGGCAAAACTGTGTTGATTATGGAACTGATTAACAACGTTGCCAAAGCTCATGGTGGTTACTCAGTGTTTGCTGGTGTTGGTGAAAGGACACGTGAGGGTAATGATCTTTATCATGAAATGATTACGTCTGGTGTCATCAGCTTGAAGGATAATACCTCTAAGGTTAGATCTGAATGAGTTATATCATTTTGATTTATTTTGTTTGATTAATGACATCTATGTAGAAATTACTTACCAAATCAACTGATTCAATCTGTTTACATTGCTTCTTGTTTAAAGGTATCTCTTGTGTATGGGCAAATGAATGAACCTCCAGGAGCTCGTGCCCGTGTTGCCCTGACAGGTCTGACTGTTGCTGAATACTTCCGTGATGAAGAAGGGCAAGATGTGTTGCTTTTTATTGATAACATTTTCCGTTTCACCCAAGCTGGTTCAGAGGTAAGATATTCAAACAATAACCCGTTTTAGAATCTCAGCACATTCTCTTCACCTTTTAAGTTGAAATGGTTTTTCTTTCTCTTTCAGGTATCAGCTTTGTTGGGTCGTATCCCCTCAGCTGTAGGTTACCAGCCTACTTTGGCTACTGATATGGGTAGCATGCAGGAAAGAATTACAACAACTAGAAAAGGATCTATTACTTCAGTACAGGTAACTTTTTGTCATAGTGCTTATTTTCTTTCTGATTTTCATTTTGTCAACCTTTTTAGGCTTTTTGTTTCATCTATTTTGAATACTTTTAAATTCATAGTTACAATAAACTATGCTGTAATGAGCTGTTAAGTTTCTTATACTCTCTATTGGTATATAAGGAAGACTGGCAGCTGCCCACATATACAAGTATCATTTTTCTGTGCCATTGAGGTTTACCCATGGGAAATGGCTTTGCTGTCAAAATGTAAAGAGTTGGAACAATCACCACCTTAAAGTATTTTGTCTATTTCTAACAGTAGTCCTGAAAAGATGAAAAGTACACTTAGGGAGAATTTGAACTTGGCTCTGAGTTGGAACAAATACTGCAAGGTGTTCTATCCAGTGCACCAATGAATACCAATTTGCCATTTTTGGCATATCTTTTCTGATTAGTTAGTAAACACTATATATATATATATATATATATATATATATATATATATATATATATATATAAAAATAGTATTAGGGATAAAATCCAAAATTACAGGTTAAAACTCAATTAAAATCAATTTATTAAAATTAAATTAAGTTTCACGGTATAAAATATATATAAATATATAGTATTAGGGAAAAGAACCAAGGTTTATGAACTCCTCGATGAAAATGCACTGTCACATATAGAAAAAAATTTATAATTACAAGTACAATAAATAAGTGTAATATAATACAAAGTATATATATATATATATATATATATATATATATATATATATATATATATATATATGAGAGACAGAGAGAGAGAGAAAGAAGCAGTATTGGAATTAAGTGTTTTAGTCTTAAATTCACTAATTACTATATTCACTTATATCCCATTAGGCAAAACAAAGTTCTAACAAATGTCTGTTTTGTTGATAGAAAAAAAAAAGGGGGCAATGCAGAGTTGTTAGAAGAAAAGTGAAAATATTTTTAGTACTTATATTTTAAACAAATTAAAGTAACCATTTTTAATACATGTAATTTGATTTGTTCACTTGTTCTTTCAGGCTATTTATGTGCCAGCTGATGATTTAACTGATCCTGCTCCTGCCACCACATTTGCCCATTTGGACGCCACCACTGTCTTGTCTCGGGGTATTGCTGAGTTGGCTATTTATCCTGCTGTAGATCCTCTAGATTCCAGTTCTCGTATTTTGGATCCCAATGTTGTTGGTACTGAGCACTACGAAATTGCTCGTAAAGTCCAACAAATTCTTCAGGTACTTTTTACAGGATCTGTCATTGAAATACTTTTGTAGCTATTTTGATTTGAATTGTAATTGTATTTTTAGTTTTACTCAGTGCTATCTTTTCTTAAGCATGAGATGCCCAATGCTGTAATAATTCTTAATAGTAAAGCTAAAATATAAATCATGTCTGCTTGAAACTGATCTGCACACTTAAAAATTTAATTTTCTTCTTTTAATCTGTTTCTATTTCTTTCAGAATTACAAGTCTTTGCAAGATATCATTGCTATTTTGGGTATGGATGAATTGTCTGAAGATGATAAGCTTACTGTGTCTCGTGCCAGAAAGATCCAAAAGTTTTTGTCACAGCCCTTCCAAGTGGCTGAGGTCTTTACTGGTTATTCAGGAATCTACGTACCCTTAGCTGATACAATTAAAGGATTCAATTCAGTCCTCAAAGGTAAGTTGAAGCTTGCTATGTAATTTTTACTTACTGTAGTCATTGTATTGGCTGAATTTCATTTCATATTCTTTAGTATTTTAAATTACAAACATTTTAAGATTGAAGATGTTAAGTTTTATAACCAGATTAGAAATCTGAATACGATTGTTGGGGTAACAACGAATATGGTTTACATTTTGTCTCAACATAGGTTTTCGATTAGTGTGTAATGGTAGTAAAATTTTAATTTGAAGCATTGTAATTGAAATTCAGGGAAGTGAATAAAAGCCACCACATTGCTGGAGAAAGATTTTCATGGAAGGCAGTGTGTATTCATTCATATATTTGCCTTTTCTTAGTCATTTACACTTAATGTTTCTTTTTTTTTTTTTTTTTTTTTTTTTTGTAAATTACTGTATTTAAATTTCTACATGAGCACATTCAACCTATTCTCATATCAGCTTTGCTATATTTAATTTTTTTTTTTTTACTAATATTGATGGATAAATATTTTTTCCAAATTTTGATATTTGTAACTGAATTTTTAGGCAAATTGAATTAGCCAGATGCTCTTTCTTATATTTACCACATGACATTGTAATGACCACTGTTTTAATTTTGATTAAATCAAGTTGATAAAAGCAGGTACTTTTTAACTGTTCTTCTTTTACTAGTTATTCTTTAATTGACTTGATAAATCAAATTTAATGAGTTCTAAAGTAATACAGTAGTCATAGCTTTCAGATTATTCTGTTAAATGTAATGCTTAATTATTCACATTGATTTGAATTAATCCTACATTATGTTGTAGCTTTGCAATTGTGATTTTTTTTTTTTTTTTTTTTTTTTTTTTTTTTTCCTTTTTAGAATGACATTGTAGGATAGGTATGAGAGACTGGGTATGGCCAGTTTAAATATTAAAGGGTTAATGTTATAGACATCAAAATAAGATACTCTAAGTTCCAACAATTATTTAGCTCCATCATCATCATCATCATCATCGTTTAACGTCCGCTTTCCATGCTAGCATGGGTTGGACGATTTGACTGAGGACTGGTGAAACCGGATGGCAACACCAGGCTCCAGTCTGATTTGGCAGAGTTTCTACAGCTGGATGCCCTTCCTAACGCCAACCACTCAGAGAGTGTAGTGGGTGCTTTTACGTGTCACCCGCACGAAAACGGCCACGCTCGAAATGGTGTCTTTTATGTGCCACCCGCACAAGCCAGTCCAGGGGCACTGGCAACGATCTCGCTCGAAAATCCTACAGGAGCCAGTCAGGCGGTACTGGCAACGGCCACGCTCAAAATGGTGCATCTCATGTGCCACCCGCACAAGAACCAGTCCAGGGGCACTGGCAACGATCTTACTTGGCTTGCCGGGTCTTCATATATATATATATATATATATATATATTTATATACATTTTTATCATGTAAATTGTGGGTGCACAGTAGTAGGATTACAGAAAAGGAAGATTTCATATGTAGCAGGTGTACAGGTGTTAGCAGTATAAGCTCCAATGCAATTATTTCAAATGCTCAAAAGGCTCCCTATAAATATTTGGAAGCTTTTGTTACCTTATGTGATTTAATTAGCAGTGGAGGCTGGGGTTTTGAATACATCGTACCTAGAATAAGTGGCAAACAATTCAAGTAGATGGCTCTAGTGGATGAGGAATATATAGGAAAAAGCTGTTCTAGAGTAGATTTGTCTACCTTGTGTAAGCATTGAAAAATATGAAATATTTGAATTTTATTAAATATTAATATGCATGGCTTTGTGGTTGAAGTTTGTTTTCCAACCACATGGTTTAGGGTTCAGTCCTATTGTGGGGTACCTTGGGCATCTGTTATAATCTTGGGTCAACCATAGACAAGGATTGGTTGATGGAAACTGAAAGAAGCCTGCTGTATGTCTTTTGCCTCTTTGTCTGGACTTTGCATGATAGTTGTAAAATGAGTGTCACCGTCATACAAGTAGGGTCCTTTTCATTTTCCAGTCTTCCATTGAAGCTATGGGGAAATATTATCTTATATGGGAACAGGAGAGGGTTAGCAACCAGAAGAGCATCAGACTAGAAAATTTGCCTCAATAAATTGTCAGACCTATACAACCGCAGAAAAGTGGATGTTAGGGAATGATACTTCCTTTTCTGAAAGGAGTTTGAAAACATTTGAATCCTTTGGCAGATTTTTGCTTAGATGAAGTGTCTACATTTTCAAACATTTTTTTTCTTAGATTTGTAATGTTATTAGCATTAAAAATCTAACAGAAGTATTGGTTCATATTTTTTGTATGAAACCGCTACAATTTATATTATATTCTTCAAGCTAGGAAATGTCTTTTGTGTTAATATTTAACTGTTAATTTTGCACTAATTCTTTCATTTTCTGAATTAACAGGTGAACAAGATCATCTACCAGAAGTTGCTTTTTACATGACTGGTGATCTCACCCAAGTTATTGCCAAGGCTGAGAAATTGGCTGAAGAGCAATCATGAAAAGTATATGTATTAGTTCATTAACAAATGTCTCCTGGAGCAGTTTATTTTACCAGTTCACCTACTGTAGATATTCATTTGAGGTAATAAATGGTAACTTTTGATTTTGCATTCTTTTATTTCATAAGATTTTAGTGGTTGTTTCGGTTGATACTAAAACTGATACTGTGCAGATGTTTCTACAGAGCAAGGCACTAAGTGATGCAATAGTTGAGTAATGTTAGGCAAGGCAGTGATGGCACAAAGGTATACTGTAACCCTGAAATACTTCAGCTCTATATTTAAGAGATGAGAAATTATTTACATTTGATGGATATTTATCCTCATCTTGTTTGTTGTTAACATGTTTCAGCTGATATACCCTCTAGCCTTCATCAGGTGTCTTGGGGAAATTTCGAACCTGGGTTCTCATTCCTAAGGTATTTTTCGATATTATTATTCACAGGCATATGGCATAGTGGTTAAGAGCGCGGGCTACTAACCCCACGATTCCGAGTTTGGTTCCAGGCAGTGACCTGAATAATAATAATAATAATAATAGTAATAGTAATAGTAATAGTAATAGTAATTGTTATTGTTAATATTGTTATTGTTATTGTTAATATTGTTATTGTTATTGTTAATATTGTTATTGTTATTGTTAATATTGTTATTGTTATTGTTAATATTGTTATTGTTAATATTGTTATTGTTAATATTGTTATTGTTATTGAAAGATACCTTAGGAATGAGAACTCAGGTTCGAAATTTCCCCAAGACACCTGATGAAGGCTGGAGGGTATATCAGCCAAAACGTGTAAACAACAAACAAGATGAGGTTAAATATCTGTCAAATGTAAATAATGTGCCTGAAATGCTTTTCAACCTTAGGTGATATTAGGGCCATGCAAACTGAGAAATGCTAATAACATCTTTACAACTTTGTAAACACTTAGCTTTTTATGGTCTAGGTTATGGATCAAAAAATGATTTTAATTCAGTTTTAGCCATAGACTTGTCCTAAACTTAAGGACCTGCCTTGAGAGTGGAAGGTGTTTGGTGACTGACTGTTTGTCATTGAGCTTGCAGAGACCATTTATTTGTTTTACGAAAATAAAATTTTTTTTTTTTCAAAAATATTAACCAGATGGAATGTTATATTCAGTAGCCAAGACAACTGGTATTTTCCATAGATCACAATTTTTGGAACCACATATTTCGAATTTTACAGTTGCTAAAGTCAGTGATTACGAAAATGGAAATACTTCATTACTAAGTCTTCTGACTATTAAGACGCTGTTCTTTCAGATACAGCTGTATTTGTCAACATGTGACAAAATGCATATATTGCACTATTAGAATTATCCACTAAATAAACAGTCTCAAGATACCCTGTGGATTAGAGATTTAACATCCGCCTTAAATAGTCTCTTTTTATAGAAATAATCTTGTACAGCACATCTGGGCAAGTGTCTATTATAGCTCTGATACAACTCAAGCCTTGTGGATGAATTTGGTAAAGGGCAACTGCATGGAAACATTGTATATATGTACATGCATCTTTTTGCATGGTATTTTTTCAGCAATAAGAATAAGTGTTTCTAATTACATTTTGTGGCTTTGATGCAGTGGAATAAAATATCCCCTAAGTTGTAAAACAGGTACGAGTTGGCAACAGTTGGCATCTGAGCAGACAAAAATACTGCCCCAGGTATGTTTAATTGTCCAACCAATGCCAATATAAAAAAAAATGAATGAAAAGTTAGTTTCTGCTCAAGAAAATTACCCCTCCTTAAATTATATAAATTTAAGTTGTGAGCCTGTTAATAATTGACCAACTCTGTAACATTTAGTTCCATCATGAGATGCTTCTACAAATTTCATCTTTTGTCATATCCTTCACTTTTATGGAATTGTTTTTCTAAACAACAATGGCGTACCAAATATAATCCATGTTTCTGCACTAAATATTTGTCAGAATTAGTGACAGAAATCTTAAATTAATTCAAATAAAATATTTAGGCTTGGACAAAATCCTTACAGATTAACCCTTTTGTTACTATATTTCTGATCAAAATACACTCCTCATGAGTTTCAATTAAATTCTAAAATAATCATGAATTTAGACTAGTTTCATTAAACGACTGTAACTTTTTTACTTAACATATTAATGTGATATTTGGAACATAATTAAAGAAAGGGTTCTTTAATCAATTCTATTGCATAACTTGTATCTCAAAATGACTTTAATTACAGGTAAAGTGAGCAAAAGGTAAAAATATTAAAATTTTGTTTAAAGATCACCATAGAAAATGAATCATCAGCTAATATTCAATTGGGTATGCAACAAAATTTTGATATAGAAGAATTGTGCACATCACTAGATTATCAGTTGAATTTAATGCACAACAGAATAGGTATACAATAAAGGTGAAATATACTGGAATCCACCTAAATTCACTGCAGGTTTGACTGAACTAAAAAAAAAATTGGTCAAAAATTAATATACGGCCCTGGTTCTGGTATGGAAGTGATAAATTCCAGACCACAATGTATCCTAGGCCATGCTGACTGACATTATTTTCCCTGTATAAAAACTCAAGCCACAGCAGTACTCAGTATTTGCTTCACAAATTTTCCAAACTTTGATCCCCCATTTCGTGGGTTTTCCTGGCATATACTGTTTGTTTACATTCTGCGTAACAGTTTGTTTCCGCAGTGATTGCTTAAAACAAGCATACTGAAAAAATAAGTCTAACGGTTTCACTTCCTAAGAAAGATTATGGATAGACCCCATCTCCTCAGAAAAATTGCTAATAAAAACGTTCTTCAAGTTTTTACTTCATTCTGATGTAAAATCGTCTTTGCTGTCGCTATCGCCGCTTTCAGTTTCTTCAGAATTGCTGCTTGCGGTTTTGGATGCAGAAATATCCTATTCATTCTCGTACACCGCATGCTTTTGTACCTCATTCATTCTTTTTCTCAATCTCCATATTTTCCCTTGAAAAACCTTTAAATTCGGAATCACTGCTTGATAACATGAAACTCCGATCCATTTTCAAAGTTGAAAAAAAAAATCTATGCTGAAAAAATGTGGAAAAAGATCTCTCAAAATTCACTGAGTTTAGATATTGCGTCAAGTCTTGTTGGATACTATAACTTCATCTATTTCACAAATGTACTAACAAGATTTGTGCTTAAATTCACATTTAAATAACAATGAGTACTCTTGGCTGGCTACGACCGGGTTAGTATCGAAAGAGTTTATTGGGAAATCAATTCAAAATTCATGATACAAAATAATAAATGGAAATACAAAATTTACCACTTTTATGAAAGGAGATAAATTCTATCACATATGTTGAAGGAGATTACGTAAGAGCTGGGTAAACAGCATTCTTTATTTTCTGGTTTGGGGCATAAATAAATAAGTCTTCCAAACTACCAAACCTGGAGCAACAAAGTTGACCATGAGAAAAGCAAGGCTCAATTAAGTGCAAGCCAGTAGATTTCAAAGTCTGACCCTGTGGCTTTAAGATGTTGCAAAGTTGTACTGGGAATTGTTTGTTTGAACTTAAATAACATATCCGTTGGTTTGATTGGAATTCTTGGAATGAAAACCTTTTCCCCAGAGGCACATGCAGTGATGATGGTAGCTTCTATCACATTAGGTGATAAGGTCTTTGCAATCAGCCTTGTCCCATTGCATAATTTAGGATTTAAATTTTCTTACAGGCATTATTAAGACTCCTACCTTCAGAAAAAGTTTGGAGGAGTTCCAGGTAGCTTAAGAGAATTAAGGAACTGTGTTGGGTAATGTACAGCTTGATTTTTCACCAAGGACTTAATCGACTGATTTGTGCTCTTTAATGACTGTTGGAATCTTATTCTCTAATTCATGGTTAATCCTTACTGTCTTTTTTTTTTTTTCATAGCAAGAATTACCCTTTCAAACAACCATTTATGTGAATTATAATTATTACTTAAGTCTGGAAATATCCTATTCTTCAATTCATCTGGGGGAATTCACCATGATAGCAATATATCACCAAATTGATATCACCATTCCCATCAAATGGTACTTTCCTATTTCCTAATTGAAGGAGCCAGGTTGAAAACGGTTCTGCACATTGGTCCCTATGTAATAAAGCTTGCAAATTGGACTGTCATTTGTAACCAGGTTTAGCAATAATTTAAAGGCAGAATGAGCTGTTTGTCCTTCTAGGAGAATGGCGGCAGCAAAGCCAGACAATGCTACAGCAGTGTTGCCTTACTTTGGAGAGAAGCAATGTTACAAATGTTTTACCTGTGCCACCAGGAGCATAAAGAAAATTCCTCTACATTTTCCCTCTGATTAATGAAATAATTTAATATGCATGGTATTGTTCTGGAAGAAGTTTAGGTTCATGTTCATTCACAAATGCAGCCAACTTTGTTATAATTTGTCACTCTTGCTATGTTTCTGGCAGTCCAGAGCCAGACTTGCAAATTTTTACCTCTCATGGCCAGAACTTGATCAACAATTTCGATCAGTGCTTGGTTAAAAATTATTTTAGAGAACTGAATATTGATATCTGGGTTTGCCTGTTGAACTGCATACTTTAAGTCCTTGGTCATGTCCTCGTGATGCTTCCTCCAAAGCTGTAGGGGACTTCCAAGTTGACACATGTTCAGTATAATTGCAAAAGGGTTACGGAGTATCCTTGGAGAATCTAATACTGATGCCTTAGTCAATGCAAGGTCCCAATGCTCATCATTTTCTAAAAAAGCATTTACCCTCCTCGAGTCTTGGAATGATTTAGGACCACGTACTTCATGCAAAAAGAGCTGTAAATAGTAGCATTAGATGAAAAAACGAGTTATGTGAATATCTTCACACACGTACACGTCGGATCAAATGGATGTGTAAGAGGAAAAGTGAGCGAGTGAAGGGAAGCATACATCTTTGTATGTGAGAGAGAGTGCCACTTAGACATCTCTCTGTCTCGTGCACACATGCATACAAAAAAGATGTCGATATGTATTCATGTATGTACATGACAAAACTCTCTCTGTCTCTCGCACACGTACATAAATGTACATACATAAACACGTGTGCATGTGTGACTAACTACGAATATTTGAACATGGGGTACAATAGTAAACAAAAATTAACAAAGTCTGTGGGTTCAAGCAAAATGTTTTTTTTCATTTTGAAGCTCCTTGTTGAATTGCAAAATTCTAATATATTTGTGTAATAATGAAATCGAACCTGGAGTGTTTATGTGAGAGAAGGGGAGAGAACATTGCAAATGATGAATGAAATGAAAACGATGAATAGAAGCTTGTTATAAAAACTATTTTGTACTGAATATTTAAATTTCTGAATTTACTCTTTTACTTGTTTCAGTCATTTGACTGTGGCCATGCTGGAGCACTGCCTTTAGTTGAGCAAATTGACCCCAGGACTTATTCTTTGTAAGCCTAGTACTTAGCAGTTCGGCAAAAGAGGCCGATAGAATAAGTTAGGGGGACGTAAGCACACCAGCATCGGTTGTTAAGCGATGTTGGGGACACACACACACATATATACACGACGCGCTTCTTTCATTTTCCGTCTACCAAATCCACTCACAAGGCTTTGGTCGGCCTAAGGCTATAGTAGAAGACACTTGCCCAAGGTGCCATGCAGTGGGACTGAACCCGGAACCCTGTGGTTTGTAAGCAGGTTACTTACCACATAGCCACTCCTGCGCCTATGTAACTTAGTAAATATTTCTTTCAGTAATTTAATTTGCAAATAGCAAATTTAAACTTGAAATGAAAATGGAAAATTTCACCATTGCTACATCATTACCAGAAGTTAACATTGAGGAAACCTTTTTAAAGAATTGAATCATATATATATATATATATATATATATATATATAAAGCAATATCCTGTTATATATCTGAGGTCAAATTATTCATGCATCCCAAGTATGGAAGCAATTTGTGCAACCATTTTTGCATGAAAAGCAAATGCATACACTCATGCAAAAACAGACAGATCTATTTTTATCAGGTTGAGTAGAAAGTAAGCAATGTTTTGAACCATGAAAAATTTGTAGTTTTGAATTTAAAAAATTTTTTTTTTTAACATTTTTTTTGCAATTGCCCAAATGCATCAGTAAATTAACATTGATATTTTTTCACCATTGTTATAATCATCTGAAATGGAACTGTCAAAGTGCATTCGAGCAATTTTGCTATTCAACTTCAAAAGAGGATGTAAAGTAGCTGAAACAGCTCGCAATATCAGTGAAACATTTGGTGAGGAAATGACCAGTGAGTGATCAGCTCAAAAATGGTTGAAGCAATTTCGCAGTGGAGACCTGAACCTTGAATATCGTGAGCATAGTGAATGCCCATCTATCATTGACGGTTAATTAAAGACCTTCATTGAGAAAAATCCATGTAAAACTACTTGAGAACTGGCGAAAGAACTTCAAGTTAGCCAGAAAACTGCCTGCAACCATTTGCATGCAATTGGAAAATCAAATAAGTTCGACAAATGGGTATCACATGATTTGAATGAAAATTAGAAAATGCACAGATATGATATTCACTTCTCTAACCAGACCAATCCATTTCTCGACTATATTGTAACTTGCAATGAAAAGTGGACTCTATACACTGATAAAAAAACGTTCTTTGCTGAAAACTTTCCCTAAACCCAAGTTCTTCAAGGTTTTGGTGGTGTACTGCTGAACTCCTCCACTATAATTTCTTAAAACCTGGAAAAACCATTACTGCAGAAACATATTACCAAAGTGAACAAAAAATCTGCTACTCCTCTGTTCCAGGCTTTACAACAGAAGAGGAGCAATCCTTCTTCATGACAATGCTTAACCACAAGTTTTACTAATGACGCTCCAGAAGTTGAGGGAACTTGGCTACGAAGCTCTTATTCCCCAGAACTTTCTCCTACTGACTACCACTCTTTCAAGCACCTTGATGGTTTCCTGTGAGAGAAGTTCAAAAATCAAACCTATACTGAAAGTGCTTTCAAAGAGTTCCTCGACTCCAGAACTCGAGGTCAAATTATTCATGCATCCCATGTATGGAAGCAATTTGCGCGGCCATTTTTGCATAAAAAGCAAATGCATACACTCACGCACTTTCAGCAGAGGTTTGATTTTTTAAAACTTCTCTTGCAGGAAAAAATGGTAGTCAGTAAGGGACACTTCTGGGGAATAAACTGGGTGGGGAAGAGCTTCATAGCCAAGTTCCCTCAACTTTTTATGTTACTGGAATAAACAAACTTGTAACTCAGCAAAAATGTTTTGATTGTAATGGTTCTTTGTGAAAAAAATTTTCACAGTTGAAATATATTGTGATGAATTTCATGTTTCAGAACGATGAGATCATTTTAGGTTATTTGGTGCATTTAAGTTCATTTCCATGGGTACTTTTGATATTTAACTCCTTTTTTTTTTTTTTTTTTTTTTTTTTTTTTTCCTACTTTGCGACATTTTATTTGGTTGTGTTGATCTGAGAAAAGTGATGTCAATTATAAATTAGTTTCCAAGTCAGTCTTAGAAACAAATATAGCTACAAATAGTTTTGCCTCAGTAGTCATAAACAAAACATGGAATAAGTCTGTACACTGAGTTGCACAATTATTGGTTTGATGTTATTGGAAAAGTTAGCAAAAAGAATGGCATGGTCCTCAAGAGAAGCTAAGACTCTAACTTAGTTTTTTTTTTTTTTTTTTTTTCTCAGCCTGTGGTAATGGTTTTACTTTCATTAAAAATGGGCAAGAAAAAGGCTATTTAAAGGGTCAAAGTTGAAAAATAAATACCAACACAGTTCCAATATTAAAATCATTAATGGCAGAAATGTTAGCACACCGTGTGAAATGCTTAGCGGTATTTCATCTGTCTTTGCATTCTGAATTCAAATTCTGCTATGGTTGACTTTGCTTTTCATCCTTTCAGGGGTCGATCTAATTGACTGGGCCTTGTGTCTAGAGTAGAAAATGTTAAAATCATTGATGTAGGATTTTAAAAAAGAAATCATTAAATGTTCAATTGTGGCTATGTGGTCTCATTTAGTCTTCTACTATACCTTGGCTTGATTAATAACTTCTAAGAGAAATTTGGTATGTAGATAGATGTAAGCATCAATGAGAAGTGAAAAGGTAGCTTTTTCTCTGCAATATTTGTGAGGCTTTGCACAGCCACAGGCATTTCTTATTCTTACTGTCAGAAAAATATTGAACTGGTAACTAATGTTATTGTTCATCAATTATGATATGAATCATTACATTTAATGCCTATACTATGCAGGTGCTGCTTGGCCAAATGGCTAGGTTTGCTTTGTAACTATAAAGTCCCATGAAAATCTGTGTCCTCTTGGGCAAATATAATTTTCTACAGCCTTGGTTCAATGCATACCTTGCTCTTGAAATACGTGTGAGGTATAATTATATAGAAGCCCAAAGGATCAATAATGCATGTAACTCAAAAGGGAGTTTTGTCATTCTTACTGATTCTACATTAAGCACACACATCTGGAATACTCAGCAACTTGCATGTTAATTCAGAAGCAGGTTATTCAGTTTTATTGAACAACTGAATCCACATCAACTGCCACATTTGTTATGCTCCTGATAATGGAGGTACTTTTGTTTTTGTTGTTGCAATACAGTTAGGCTCATAGGGTAAAAGGTTGCAAAGCTGCATTAGGTTCATGTAGCTGTACTGAGCTATAATAGTCCAACTGATTTATCCAGCAATTATAACAGGTCAGTTTTTTTTAGTTTTTTAAAATTAAACTTTTAGCCCAAAGTAAAAGTATATTCCACAATATGAATGTAAGTAAAGGAATCCTAAGTTTTGAGTGTTTAACTTGATTTCTGCAATTATTAGTTGATGGTTGTGGAGGCGCAATGGCCCAGTGGTCAGGGCAGCGGACTCGCGGTCATAGGATTGCGGTTTCGATTCCCAGACCGGGCGTTGTGAGTGTTTATTGAGTGAAAACACCTTAAGCTCCACGAGTCTCTGGCAGGAGATAGTGGCGAACCCTGCTGTACTCTTTCACCACAACTTACTCTCACTCTTACTTCCTGTTTCTGTTGTACCTGTAATTCAAAGGGCCAGCCTTGTCACACTTTATCACGCTGAATATCCCCGAGAACTATGTTAAGGGTACACGTGTCTGTGGAGTGCTCAGCCACTTGCACGTTAATTTCACGAGCAGGCTGTTCCGTTGATCGGATCAACTGGAACCCTCGACATTGTAAGCGACAGAGTGCCAACAACAAGTTGATGGTTAAGTAATGGTGAGTTTGTTAGAAAAAGAAAAAAGTTTACACAGCAAGGAAGTTTAGGAATGCTTGGATTAGAATAATGTGGCACAAGTGAATCCAAAGACTTCTTATTTCTTTGTTGTATGATTGTGCAAATAATAAAGGTATTTAGATCTAAGTCTTAGTCTAATTTGGCATGGCTGCCTGCAATTGATTGCAATAAATACTTTTTTTTTATTCAGATTATATTTCTCTTTACAAATAATGTTTGCAGCTTAATAAAATCATTGTAGAATGATTTCGCTAATGCTCTTAAAATTCATTCAAGAAATGGAAAAGTGTTTGCCATCTGCGATAGAGGTACATCATAAAGATTGATATAGCCTCTTCAATGATTGTAATGAACAGCAAGAGCCATCTTAACTAAGCATATAGAATGGTAAAGTGATTGTGCTGAAAATTCAATACCAACCAAGAATTAAAATGGGCTGCTTAAAGCAAAGTTTGAAATATTGGCACAAGGCATAGAAATTAAGAGGCGGAGATTGATTAAATTGATCTTCTGTACTTGACTGGTACTTTAGTGATCATGGAAGGATCAAAAGCAAAGTTGACTGCAGAACAGCTGGAACAAATACTACAAGGCACTATCAATACAGTTAATCCACAACAGTTTTCAACTTGAGCGAAAGATCAAATTTTGTGGGTAGAATATAGCAATTCAGATCAACTCCAATGCTTCATTTGTTCTTATATTATTGATTGTGGAAAAATGAAAAAGAAAATAGATCCCGGCAGGATTTGAAATATTGCAATGCAGTTGTCATACTTACAATTGCTATTATATTATTATTGAAATGTCTGAATAGAGTAATATCGATTTCATTTGACAAGACAAAAGGAGTCTCAGAAAACTAAGCCTTGGATTCAGTCGCACTGTGTGGCACCTTGGGTGAGTGGATTTAGTAGCCAGAAACCATAAAAGCCTCTGTGTGTGTGTGTACATATATAATGGATGTGTTTGTACCTTTGTCTATATATCACATGATGGTAGCAAATGAGCATCATTGTCATAGAAACAAGATTGTTCATTTTCAGTCTTCTGTGTCTTGCTATAGGAATGTGTTTTCTTGGAAACAGAGGAAATTTGGCAATGAGAAGGGCATCCAGGTGTAGAAAATCTACCTCATGGGCACTGATGATGAATTCTGATAATTACATTTTTTTAAAGCTAGAATATAAAAATAACATTGCAAATGAGATGTGTATTGTTTCAACCAATCAAATCCAATTGTTTGATATTTATTTGCTGACAGGAAATGATTAGTGAACAGAATGAACTACATACATAATACAATCAAAACTCACTCTTAAACTGACTTCACTAACTTTATCATTTTTGAACAGAATAGGATGATCAGAAATTAGGGAGTTCCTTTCGAAAGCAAGGAATTGTTGAATTGAACCTGCTTTTTTCCTTTTTGTTTTAAATCCATTCAATGGTTAATTTCTAAAAATGTGGAAATGGATTTTTTGATACATATATATATATATATATACATAAAGTTATACATTTATATATATATATATATATATATACATATACACATATATATATATATATATATATATATATATACATATACACATATATATACATATATATATATCCATATACACATATATATACACACATATATATACATGTATATACATATATATGCATATATATATATACATACACATATGTATATGCATATATATATATATACATATATTTATATATACATACATATATATATATATGGACATATATATATACACTTATATACACACACACACACACACACACACACATATATATACATATGTATATATGAGAGGTAATGGTGTCAATAAGACCCAAAAGTATCAAGTAATGATGAGTAAGAACAATGGACAGACTATAGTTAAGCTCCAGGTTCGGTGATTATGCAAATGAGGAGTCCAATGTAGGTCATATATCAGCATGTGTATATATAAAAAAAATTTCAGAATGAGATAAAAATCCAAGGCTGCGAAAGATTTTAGAAGATTTATAAGTAGGTCTTACAGCTGTTTCTGGGATATTTTATATATCCTTTCATTGGAGACGGTGTGAGAAAATGGGTAAGCAATAGTTATTTTAGATAAGATATGAAATAGAGAGTGAAGTGGAGAAATGAAAATACATATATAAATATGCATATATATATACATATATATATATATATATATATACACACATACATACATACATACATATATATATATATATATATATATATATATATATATATATATATATATATACATATATATATATACATATATATATATATATATACATACACATATATTTATACATCAGAGAGGGTCATAGCCCAACCAATTAGGGAGCGAATCAATTTAGATGAGATGCAGTTTGGGTTCGTGCCAGGTAAAAGCACTACTGATGCCTTATTTCTAGTAAGACAGCTGCAGGAGAAATACCTAGCCAAGGATAAACCTTTGTACCTGGCTTTCGTTGACATGGAGAAAGCCTTTGACAGGGTCCCCCGATCCCTTCTCTGGTGGTCAATGAGGAAACTTGGGATAGAAGAATGGTTAGTCAGAGCTGTGCGAGCCATGTACAGAGATGCTGCCAGTAAGGTGAGAGTTGGAAATGAGTACAGCAATGAATTCCGGGTAGAGGTAGGGGTCCACCAAGGTCCTCAGCCCCCTCCTATTTATCATAGTCCTCCAGGCAATCACAGAGGAGTTCAAGACAGGTTGCCCCTGGGAGCTCCTCTATGCTGATGACCTTGCCCTAATTACGGAGTCACTATCAGAACTAGAGGAGAACTTTCAGGTGTGGAAGCAAGGTCTAGAATTGAAGGGCCTTAGAGTCAACCTAGCTAAAACCAAAATCCTAATAAGTAGGAAGGTAGATAAAACACAAACCCCTTCAGGTAGATGGCCCTGCTCAGTATGTAGAAAAGGAGTAGGTAGTAACTCTATAAGATGTACCCGGTGCAAGCTATGGACACATAAGAGGTGCAGCAACATCAAAGGCAGGTTAACTAGGAAGTTAGTTTTTGTATGTGGCAGATGTTCAGGTGCAATAAAGACTGTAAACAAACAGGAAACAACTTCTATCTCATTCCAGGGTGAAAAACTAGAGGTAGTCGATAGCTTCCGCTATCTGGGCGACCAAGTTAGTAGTGGGGGTGGGTGCGCTGAAAGTGTAGCTGCTAGAATAAGAATAGCCTGGGCAAAGTTTAGAGAGCTCTTACCTCTGCTGGCGACAAAGGGACTCTCACTCAGAGTAAAAGGCAGACTGTATGACGCATGTGTACGAACAGCCATGCTACATGGCAGTGAAACATGGGCTGTAACTGCTGAGGACATGCGTAAGCTTGCAAGGAATGAAGCCAGTATGCTCCGTTGGATGTGTAATGTCAATGTGAATACCCGTCAGAGTGTAAGTATCTTGAGAGAAAAGCTGAACATTAGAAGCATCAGTTGTGGTGTGCAAGAGAGACCATTGCGCTGGTATGGACATGTGGTGAGAATGGATGAGGATAGCTGTGTGAAAAAGTGCCACACCCTAACAGTTGAGGGAACCTGTGGAAGAGGTAGGCCCAGGAAGACCTGGGCTGAGGTGGTGAGGCAAGACCTTCGTACATTGGGCCTAACCGTGGCGATGACTACTGACCAAGACCTTTGGAAATTTGCTGTGCGTGAGAAGACCCGGCAAGCCAAGTAAGATCGTTGCTAGTGTCCCTGGACTGGTTCTTGTGCGGGTGGCACATAAGATGCACCATTTTGAGCATGGCCATTGCCAGTACTGCCTGACTGGCCTCCGTAGGATTTTCAAGCGAGATCGTTGCCAGTGCCCCTGGACTGGCTTGTGCAGGTGGCACATAAAAGACACCATTTCGAGCGTGGCCGTTGCCAGTATCGCCTGACTGGCCTTCGTGCAGGTGACACATAAAAGCACCTACTACACTCTCTGAGTGGTTGGCGTTAGGAAGGGCATCCAGCTGTAGA
>NC_142937.1:48326547-48341547 GCF_046866305.1 Octopus bimaculoides | reverse complement strand
TTTTGCATATTCTTAGTTTATGCATGTTTATGCAAATATAGTATTGGTATATCCCATTTATGTTCATTAGAAATTAAATAAATAAAGAATTTTGACATGTACGAATATTTATTTGCCCCCACTGTGTGTGTATATATATATATATATATATATATATAAATGTCGTGAAATATATTTGCCACCTAAATGTGGCTAACCCTTAAGGGTTGATGCTACTGTAGCATGTAGCCCCAGGAAGACATCTCATCCAGCTGGCTATTGGCACACTTTCTTTTCCCTATCAATATTTGCAAAGGGAAGTCATCCTTCCTATCTCCAGCCTGACATGATACATACTGATCCGAGTTTCTGGGTATTGACCTGTGTTCAGTGTGTGACAATCACTGGCTGGCAATGTATTGCTTTATTAAGAAGGCACAAACAAGAAAGAACAAACAGATAAATGTTAAAGTGAGTTTATTTTATTATTATGCACCCTTTTAAAGCCTAGCCAGGCTCATGGGCCCGGTTTCTCAGTTTCTATGGCGTATGTGTTCCTCCACAGCTGGACGGGATGCCAATCCATTGCAGTGTCATTCAAGAAACAGGAAAAAAGAATGAGAGAAAGTTGGGGCGAAAGAGTACAACAGGAGTCGCCACCAACCCCTGCCGGAGCCTCATGGATCTTTAGGTGTTTCCGCTCAATAAACACACACAACGCTCAGTTTTGGGAATTGAAACCGCAATCCTCCTCCGATGAGTCCACTGCCCAAACCACTGGGCCATTGCGCCTCCACAAAGTGAATTTGGATGGACCTTAATTTAAAAAATTTTGATAGTTATATGATATATAATATATAATATAATATATTTTATACTTTTTGTGGCTAGTAGGGAGGATTTACCCTGATGGGCGAAAAGCCTGCGACTATACCTTTATCTTTCTCCATGGAGATCAAGCCGGGTCACTTGCACCCACCTTTCTTACCACAGCCTTCCATCTTTTCTTGAACACACCTCACGACAGTCATCTTCTCTCCAGCCCTATCTTACTCTTCAGATGATATCTGAAATAAGTGAGCAATCTGGGGCCAGTGATGAAGTTTCCCATTACGAGTCCTTGCATTCTTGTCTTCCAAACACTCTTTCAACACTGCCAAGGAGAAAACATGCCTCACCTTCTTTCGAGAGTCTGGTGGGTGGCACAATCTTTATTATAGATCCAGCTGAGAGCTGTACTCTACCTTGGGGTGACAACATGCGTTCAACGTAAATTATCAAGCCTGAAAGCTCCCAACAGTGTACTGAAAGTGTGCTGGATGGTTTCATCTTCCAGGCCGCATCTTGGACATGTCGGCACTGCCATTCTATGCCTGGATAACTTATCACGAGCAGGTAAATTGTTCCTGTAGCACTGCCAGGTCAGGGATTTTTGGTAATTATCCAAATACCTCTGCATGAAAGTCTTTTGGAGCAAGTTGGTAAGGTGGTTCTCATCAAACCCCAGAGCCCCTCCTAGGATGTCATCATTTTTAGACTCTGCCAGCCCTCTATACAAAATCGAGGTGGTATTCCCACTGCCGGCCTTGCCCATCTTGTGGATTAGCATGAGTGCCTGTCAATACTCCTTTTGCCATTCTGTCAGATTCTGCCTTTTAATAAAACCAGGTTTAAACCTCTCCAAGGAGGCTGGTCGCAGAAAGAACTCCTCCGCCAGCGAATTCCACACCTTATCACCTTCCAGGTAGCACCAGAGATGTCTCAGCCTCAATGCATGTCTGCGCATCATAAGCCAGGGCATCCCTAACCCACCTTTTAGCAGTTCCTGGCAGCAGACAGAGCGCCTGACAAGTGGCTTTCCTCCCTTCCACAATAAGCGGAAGAGGAGGGGCTACAACTTCTTTAGCCATGAGTCAGGGCAAGGGACAACGGTTAGGTGGTAGGTGAGTACAGATGTGACAAACACCTGTACCACTTCCGCCCTTCCTGTCAGGGATAGAGCCTGTCTGGTCCAAGTCCAAACTAGAGTTTCCACCCTGTTTGCCACCTCGCTCCAATTCTTCTCCGTTAGGGAGTCTGGTCTGAACCAAACTCCAAAAACTTAACAGGACCATCTATCCAGTGATCTATGACACTGGACAATACTGGCTTGCTCTTCCAGACACAAGCCGATAGACTTGTCCTTGTTAACTTTTGCCCCTGCGACTGCCTCGTATTCTTTGATAGCGTCTTCTACACAAGGTAGCTGAACCTCATTGGACACGATGATGGTGACGTCATCCACATAAGCAGAGACTGACTTACCGCTTCCGATTTCATTGAGGGTGCATCCCAAACTCTCCAACTTCTTC
The DNA here is from genome assembly GCF_046866305.1 of Octopus bimaculoides. Taxonomy (NCBI): domain Eukaryota; kingdom Metazoa; phylum Mollusca; class Cephalopoda; order Octopoda; family Octopodidae; genus Octopus; species Octopus bimaculoides. The sequence continues at coordinate 48,339,217 of NC_142937.1, read as the reverse complement.
AGTAATGGCTCAAAAGCCAAAACGTACAGAAGCAGGGACAGGGGACACCCTTGATGAACTGAGCACTTTATTGAAAATGGCTCCGACAGGTAGCTGTTTATCTGAATGGTGGATTGGATGCCACTATACATTGCGGAGATCCACCTATGGAAGTCTGGGCCCAGCCCAGCCGCTACAAGAATCACCGACAGGGACTGGTGGTCTACCCAATCAAACGCTTTACTTTGGTCTAAATGAACCAGTGCCCCACCTTTGCCAGTTAATTTACCTATCTTTATAGTGTGCTCTTATCGCGTTTAATGGGGCATAAGTCTCTAAATATGCAACGGCTTTTTCTTGTGTTTTGGGGAGGGGTTTGGTGAAAGGTTTCACCTTGAGGTTGGACTGGGCAGTTTTATTTTGTGTGTCTGGGGTGTTTTTATAACTTTTTTGTTTTGGGTGGAGAGTCAGGAACTTGTATTTGTTTGTGCTTGGTTGTCACTATAGTGAAGTCCATCACTTCATTTATTTCTCGTTTTTCTTCCGCTGCTTTTCCTTTTGAAGTCTTCTCTGGTTTCTCTGTATTTTCGTTTGTTTTCTTTTCAGCTTTTTGGGGAAGGGCCTCATTTTCTTTTTTATTTTTCGTATATTTGGAGCGAATGTGGCACTTCTCTCCACACTTGAAACATTGGGGCCTTCGTTCCTCCACGGCTACTCTCATTGATAGCCCCTCCCCTACTAACACCCTATCTAGCAAATTTTCCAGAGTCTCCTTTGAAGCCTGTAGGACCATTTGTAAAGTTTGGCCTTTCCAGTTAACTGCCTCCTTCTTTTCCATCTGCAGAATCCTTACAGCTTCCTAAGTGTCGTAAATGATGGCCGCTGCTACCCACATTACATCATAGCCTGCCGGAATTTCGTCAATTGTTACTTTTGTTGTTCTGCGGCCCAAGTACGTGGGTAGCAGAATTATGCCCTCATTCTTGAGGGTCCTTGTTGAGACGTCATTGGCTATGTTAGCCATTTGGAACTACGCTTCAACAGTCACACTTCTGGTTCCACGGCTAACGTAGCTTATAAAATACCATATTGGTGCCAAGCACCTCTCTACTATCTCGTTTTTTACATCCATAATCTTCTCTTTTATGTTATACTAGCAGAAATACCCGGCTTTGCCCGGGTTAAAGAGAATAATGAAATCTAAAAACGCCGTCTAGACTACGCAACCCTCAACTGTTAGTAGCTACGATACCATATTTCTACATTAATAACTCTCCAATCCATGCCAGCATGGAACATAGACATTAAGTGGAATGCCAGTCTCTCATCTAGGAGGGCCTTGAAATCAATGTTACCAACTGGGGACTATGTGTGTCGTAGTGATAATAAAAAGACCCAAAAGGAGGTCTGCAACGAAATAATTTTACTCAACACTTTGCAAGTGAATCAGTGGAGGCAAAGATGCGTCTCATTTACTTGACAATTTATGCACCACATTGCAGAAATCACAATGTAAGTATATCTGAAAGTGTAGTCTTACACTGTTGTACCGTTGAATTACAAATAATGCTCATCTGTTATGTTCGGGTTAAAATTTCATCTACATCAAAAATATATGAATTTTCATGGGAGTTATGGCTGTTATACATAGAATATAATTTCCAAATTTCATAAAGATCCGTTCAGTACTTTTGACGTAGTTTTGGATAAGAAAACAAATGACTAATGTGTGTGTTTGTGTGTGATGGGTGTATATATGTATAGATATGTGTATGCATGTATATATATATATGTATACATGTGTACATATTACATGTACATCTATGTATATATATATATATATATATATATACATCTACACATGTGTATACATATACATGTATGCATATAGATCTATATCTATATATATAAAAATGAGAATGTGTGTCTGTCTGTCTGTCTGTGGGAATCCCTAAAACTCGAGAACTACGCAACCAATTTCATTCAAATTTTACAGATGCCTTACTTAGGGTTCCAGTTGTGTTTTAGTCAAAAAAAATTATTAACTTCTTGCAGAGTTCGAGCACACGGCAACATAATATCTCCTCCACTATTTAAGTATAACGTGTCAAAAGTGAAACAAAAACACTCATGTCAAATACTTTCACTTTAAAAATGAAACTATTCCACTAACTGAAACAATCACATTTCGATACTGTAGTGACAGATACGTTCACAGAGAGAGAAAGAGAGAGACAGAAAGAGAGAGAGAGAGAGAGATGTATATGTACACCATTTCGATACTGTAATGACAGATACTTTCAGAGAGAGAGAGAGAGAAAGAGAGAGAGAAAGAGAAAGAGAGAAAGAGAGAGATGTATATGTATACATATAGATGTACACGTATATGTATATATATATATATAGATCTATACATACATGTATATGTATACATATGTGTAGATGTATATGTATACATATGTGTAGATGTATATATATATATAGATGTACATGTAATATGTACACATATATACATGCATACAGATATCTATACATATATACACCCATCACACACACATACACATTAGTCATTTGTTTTCTTATCCAAAACTACGTCAAAAGTACTGAATGGATCTTATGAAATTTGGAAATTATATTCTTTGCATAACGGCCATAACTCCCATGAAAATTCATATATTTTTGATGTTGATGAAATTTTAACCCGAACATAACAGATGAGCATTATTTAGAAAATGATATCACACGTTATCGAGGCTACCATTCTTTCTGGATGTGCAAAAGGGGATGACGTCTTTATTCCAAGAATTCCTCTTACTCCATCAGGAGCAGACATTCCTTTTACATTCAGAAGACTACAATTCCCCCTTCGTGTGACTTTTGCCATGTCCATAAACAAATATCAGGGTCAAACACTGTCTGTAGCTGGTCTTCTCTTGGAAGAGCCCTGCTTCTCACATGGACAACTGTATGTTGGCTGCTCAAGAGTGGGCAGTAACAAAAAACCTATTTGTATATGCTCCACAAGGGAAAACAAGGAACATAGTTTACAATGAGGTGTTATAATCACAACAGCAAGAAAGTATGTACATGATCACCTTCTTTTACGAAACTTCATTGACTTTCATATATTTATATTGATATACATATATATACGTGTGTTTGGGTGCGTGTGTGTATATACATCTCTCTATATAAAGATGATGCGTAATCTAGACGGCGTTTGTAGATTTCATTATTCTCTTTAACCCGGGCAACGCCGGGTATTTCTGCTAGTCTATATATATATATATCTATGCATATACGTGTACATATACATCTCTTTCTCTGTCTCTCTGAAAGTATCTGTCATTACAGTATCGAAATGTGATTGTTTCAGTTAGTGGAATAACGTGTACATATATATCTATATGTATGTATACATATACATCTCTCTCTCTCTGAAAGTATCTGTCATTACAGTTTCGAAATGTGATTGTTTCAGTTAGTAGAATAGTTTCATTTTTAAAGTGAAAGTATTTGACATGAGTGTTTTTGTTTCACTTTTGACACGTAATACTTAAATAGTGGAGGAGATATTATGTTGCTGTGGGCTCGAACTCTGCAAGAAGTTAAAATTTTTTTTGACTAAAACACAACTGGAACCCTAAGTAAGGCATCTGTAAAATTTGAATGAAATTGGTTGCGTAGTTCTCGAGTTTTAGGGATTCACACAGACAGACACACATTCTCATTTTTATATATATAGATAGATATTTTATACACTACAGTAAGTGCATTTATCGCCTGTAGCATTTCAGGGGGCAGCAACAGTCTCATATTGCCGTCACTTTTTTTTTTACCAAATTTCGAAACTTAAATAATTGTTCCATTTTAATTTCTAGTTTGGTGACATTGCTGCCCACTGCATCCGAAAAACTAAAAACTTTGTTTTGCTTTCTCCTTTTGTAAATACTTTGGACTTGAATTTTGACTTACTTTTCCCACCTTGGGAAAATCTTTGTTGAATTTAATGTTGAATTCCATGACAACTTTTTAAAAATTTGCCAAAATGCCAAATTTTCAAATAATTCACAAAATCAATAAAGAGAATGAATGGGAGAATGAGAGTCTGCCGAATTTCGACACAACAGAGGGACCAGCTATCCGAATTGACAGTACCATGGTAGATAAAGCAATTAAGAGCATGAAGACAGGGAAGAGTATGAAGAGGTGTCAAATTGTTGGATCAGGTAATGAAAGTCACGGAGAGGGTCATAGCCCAACTAATTAGGGAGCGAGTCAGTTTAGATGAGATGCAGTTTGGGTTCGTGCCAGGGAAAAGCACAACTGATGCTATATTTCTGGTAAGACAGCAGCAGGAGAAATACCTAGTCAAGGATAAACCTCTGTACCTGGCTTTTGTTGACATGGAGAAAGCCTTTGACAGAGTCCTCCACTTGTTTATCTGGTGGTCAATGAGGAAACTAGGGATAGATGAATGGTTAGTGAGAGCTGTGCAAACCATGTACAGGGACGCTGTCAGTAAGGGGAGGGTTGGCAACAAGTACAGTGAAGAATTCCGGGTAGAGGTAGGGGTTCACCAAGGTTCAGTCCTCAGCACCCTCCTATTTATCATAGTCCTCCAAGGGATAACAGAGGAATTCAAGATAGGATGCCCCTGAGAGCTCCTCTATGCTGACGACCTTGCACTAATTGCTGAGTCACTATCAGAACTAGAGGAGAAGTTTCAGGTGTGGAAGCAGGGACTAGAATCGAAGGGCCTTAGAGTCAACCTAGCTAAAACCAAAGTCCTAATAAGTAGAAAGGTTGAGAAAACACAAACCCCTTCAGGTAGATGGCCCTGCTCAATCTGTAGAAAAGGTGTAGGTAGAAGTTCTATAAGATGTACCCAGTGCAAGCTATGGACACATAAGAGGTGCAGCAATATCAAAGGCAGGTTAACTAGAAGTTAGTTTTCGTATGTGGCAGATGTTCAGGTGCAATAAACACTGAAAATGTGCAGAAAACAACTTCTGTCACATTCCACTGGACGTAGTTGATAGCTTCCGATATCTGGGTGACCAAGTTAGTAGTGGGGAAGGGTGCATTGAAAGTGTAGCTGCTAGAATAAGAATAGCCTGGGCAAAGTTCAGAGAGCTCTTACCTCTGCTAGCGACAAAGGGTCTCTCACTCAGAGTAAAAGGCAGACTGTATGTATGAACTGTCACTTTGAGAGTATAGTGGGTGCTTTTACTTGCCACCTGCACAGGAGCTAGTCCAGCAGCACTGGCAACGACCACAGTCTAATGGTGCTTTTGGTATGTGCCACCGTTATGGGAGCCAGTCAGCGGCCCTGGCAACAATCATGCTCGAATGGTGCTCCTAACGTTCCACTGGTGCCAATCAGGCGGTACTATCATTGGCCACGACAGCAATTTCACTTGCCTTAACAGGCCTTTGCAAGTACAGTGTATTGTCCAATGATTGAAGGGTACTCTTAAATGGGCTGGTTATACGGCACTGGCATAGGCCACGGTTAAGGCCTCACTTGGCTTGCTGGGTCTTCTCAAACACAGCATATATTCAAATGTCTTGGTTACATGTCATCGCCTCGGTGAGGCCCAATGTTCGAAGGTTGTGCTTCATCATCTCATCCCAGGTCTACTTCTTCCACAGGTTCCCGCAATTGTTAGAGTGTGATACCTTTTCACACAGTTGTTCTCATCCATTCGCAACACATGACCGTACCAGCGCAGTCGTCTCTCTTGCACACCACACCTGATGCTTGTGAAGTCCAACTTTTCTCTTAGGGCACTTACACTTTGTTGTGTATGCACACTGACATTATACATCCAGTAGAGCATACTGGCTTCATTCCTTGAAAGCTTACTCAGCAGTCACGGCCCATGTTTCACTGCCATGTAGCATAGCTGTTCGCACGTGTGTTATACAGTCGATCTTTTACTCTGAGTGAGAGGCCCTTTGTCGCCAGTTTTATCCTTGGCTAGGTATTTCTCCTGCAGCTGTCTTACCAGAAATATAGCATCAGTGGTGCTTTTCCCTGGCACAAACCCAAACTGCATCTCATCTAGACTGACTCTCTCCCTAAGTATCTCTGTTACTTTCATTACTCGATACCTATGTAATTATATCTGTATCTAAAGCATCACCTTTACCTTTGTAGCAGTTGACTATGGTGCTACTACACCAGTCATTGGGTATGACTCCTTCATGTATCACCTGGTTAACTATACGGGTGACTAGGCTATAGCTGACACCACCAGATATTTTAAGCATCTCTGCAGTGATTCCTGATGGGCCGGGGACACCAAGGTACTGTCAATTCAGATAGCTGGTCCTTCTGTTGGGTCGACATCCGGCAAACTCTCTTTCTCTTCATTTAGCACCCTTTCATAGTGGCGTCTCCAAGTCTCTCTCCTTGCAGCCTCGTTAAATGCAAGTGAGCCATCATCCATGCGGACACATTTCTCACCCATGACATCACGATTCTCTCATGCACTGTCTTGCAACACAAAACAGCTCAAGTCTTTGGTCCTCACAATGCAGAACATTGGCAAATTTTTTTATCTGCTTCCCCTCTGGCTAAATAAACCTGTCTCGTAGCTTCCCTTCTGGCAGTCTGATACAATTCCCTGCTACCACTGTTCTTCCATGTCTGTTTCTTTTGTCTAATAGCCCTGTCAGCTACATTGGGTTGAGAGGGGACCTTGCACCATCCACAGATCTCATCAGTGGCCCTCAACAGGTTATCCTGTAGAAACCTCCAGCTGTCTTCCACATTATGTGATGCTATATCCCTCTCTATTTCACCAAAAGCTTCAAGTAATACGTCTCTAAATCTCTGTCCATTCGCAGGATCCTTAAGCTTCTAGACCCTTGTCCTCCATGCTGGTTGCCTTCTAGGCATCCATTTAGTCCTGCTCCTTAAGATGCTAACTTCTAATCTATGTTGTGGGGTGCATTCTTCACCTGGAAAGGTTTTGGCATTTACAAGTAGCAATCCTTCATGTTTCCTGGTGAGGATGTAGTCAATTTGACTAGTGTGTCTACCAGATCAGTTGGTGAATAGGTTACTGGCAGCTTTCCTGAAGTTAGTGTTACAAACAAAAGGTCATTTGCATCACAGAACTCCAGCAGCCTGGTTCCCTCCTCATCGCAGGAACCAAAACCATAGCCTCCATGTACGCCATGGAAGCCCCCTGAATGTTGTCCAACATGTCCATTGAAGTCACCAGCCACAAAAGGAAGGTCCCTGTCATTAGTCGAGGAGGTAGTCTGCAAGAGGGTGTCATAAAATCGGTCTTTCTGTCCATCAGGTCACCCTGGCTGAGGGGAATAGGCCGAGATAATGGTTGCCAACTCATGATGTAGCACTAATCTAATCTTAAGTATTCTATTGCAGACTCTGACTACCTTGATTACCTTATCAAACCATTTCTCTGCAAGAAGTATACCCATGCCCCAGACCTCGTCAGTGTTCCCTGTCCAGAAAATCTTGTACCTATGTTCTTTGCCTGAGTGGTACCTAGCAGAACCAACTCTCCACCTTACTTCTTGGATGCAGAACAAATCTATACATCTCCGTTCAAGCATCTCAACAATCTCACCAGACCTACCTTTCAGAGTGCCCACATTGAATGTGCCAACCCTGAGGGTGTGGGAAGTGTGGGCCAGTGAGACCCTGTGATGGGGGACAGCAGTGTCATGTACCTGAAAAGAAAGCTCGCATTTGGCAGCACTCATGTACGTACAATAGTCTTCAACCTGCATATATCACACCATCATTTTTTTTTTATGTGCTATATGATCACTACCTTACATAGGAGATAAACCCTAAGTAGGGAGGGGGGGGCATTAAGCCTTTAGAAGTGTTCATGGAAGACATTCGATAGAGGTCAGAGGATAGAGACTTCTGATACAGGTAGTGGGGGGTGGAAGTGAGGGTGAATTGTGAAACAGCAGAGGAACTCAAGTTGCTGGTGTCAGGGAATATTATGATAATAGTGAGATAGAATTGGGCATTTGAAAATCTTAAACTACAGCTATAACCAAGAATTTTCAGTCAGCCAATGTGTGACAAAATTAGATAGATGAATGAATAAGTGACGATAATAAATGAGCACGAAAGAGAGAGAACTGGATCAAGCGAAAGGGATCTTGAGTGTGTTTTTTTTTAAACATAGAGCGTGGAAGATGAAACTATGTTTACATAGGTAATGAAACAGATAGAATAATGAAATGAATTAATAAGCTAATTATGATGATCTGCACTAAAAGAGAAGGATTAGAGATGTACAAGGTCGAAAGAACAAGATTGCTTATCTGAACACCTTCTGGTTTTCTATATATATATATATACACACACACACACATATATATAGATGTATATACATTTACACATATAGATGTATATACACACACATATATATACATGTATATACATATATATTTATACACACACACACTTATACATATATATATATATATATATATATATATGCACACACAAATGTATATAGATCTAGATATATATACATGTACATACACAGATACATGTATATACAGATATGTATATATTTATATACATTCAGATAGATATATATATATATATACATATACATTTATACACAGATATATACATATACACATATATACAGATATATATATATGTATATGTATACACAAGTATACACATACATATATAAGCATACACAAACATATGTATATATTTTGTGAAAGAAAGAGGAGAAATTGAACTCAGAACACGAGAATATGTAAACAGCTGAGTGTTTTGTGCCAAGCTATGAAGGAAATTCTCAGCCTCAGAGTTAGTCTTGTAGCTTTTCGAACCACTTAAGTGTGTGTGAGTGTGTATTTCAATGCTCTTCTGATCAACATAGCTGCCATATAATAAATTTGCAGTTAGAAAAAGCTGAGAGAGAGAGGGCGAAAGAATGAGGGGGAGAGAGAAAGAGATACAGTGAGATAGAGGCTCCTATAATTTGTTGGCGTTAGCAAGCAAAAAAAAAAAAAAAGATAAATAAATAAAATTGGAATTCTTAAAGTGTAAACATTTCACATTTTCCAATATGATTCAATTTAACATGCAACAGATGAGTAAGAACACCAGCAGAAGTTTGTTTGATGCTTTACTTTGTACAAATTCTCTCTAAAATATTGATGCAGTGGATTGCAATTGCATTAAGTTGCAACCTAGTTGACCAAACTAGGCAAAGTCTTGTTCTTTTGTCTTTCTTTTCTTTTTTTTTGTTGGGTTTCGTTTTTTTTGTCATTTTAAAAATTTATTTATTATAATTTTTTCTTTTTTCTTTCTTTCTTTTCATTTTTTTTATTGTTTTTGCTTTTCTGTTCTGTGTAAAATTTATACTTTTCATTTATCAGCTAGCATCATTTGGAGAGGACACCTCTGTGTCATAGAGTAGGTATCTTCTGAACTGATGATAAAAAGTTTGCAAACTATGGCTTCATTAGATGATGGGCTGAAAGGAATTATGCTCACAAGAATCTGTTTCAGTGTGCTGCTGTATAAAGAAAGAACTGACTGAAGCAACACCAGCAAAACATTTTGTAGTACACACACACACAGAGTATAACATATTGTACACATAATACAGATATTATACAATCTCTGTTTATATAATATTACACACTATAAAATATATATACATATATATATATATATTATATATATATATAACACAAAGATCTATGCTGCATACTGTATTATACAATATACTGTATATTATAGGATATATGTTGATAATATACATTATACAGTATATGACAATGTAAATGGTTTATATGTGTTGTGTATGTGTATGGAATAACACACACATCAGACAGTAGATGGAGTATAAATGAATTGATCACCAAAAACATTAGAACAAAAAACAAAAACAAAATAAAATAAAAAAACATTATATAAAGTAGCTTTCATATCATGAAAGACAAAAGCAAATGGAGTTTTTCTCCACATCCCACATGTAAACAGAGCTAATAATGATTGTTATTTTTTTGTTTTGCTAATAATAAGGCCAACCATCTAAGGAGGAGCTGAAGTCAACTGATTCAACAGCAGTACATAACTGGTATTTATATATTTTTTTCAACTCAAAGCTACTTCAATAGGATTTGAACAGAAATCATTGAAGCATTGATGTTAAAGGAAACAAAAAAGAACCCCACCGTCCAAACAAAAGCAAAGCTTCCAGTCTGAGCCTTCTCTACAATAATATCCTTTCTACTACAAGCAGAAGGTCAGAAATTTTGTGGGAGGGGCTAGTCAATTATATTGATCCCAGCGATCAAATGGTACTTCTTTCATTAACCCCAACAGGATGAAAGGCAAAGGCGACCAGGGTTGAATTTGAACTCAGAACATTAAGACATGAAATGCAGCTAAGCATTTTGTCCAGTGTGCTAACAATTCTGCTAGCTCACTGCCTTAATAATAATAATAATGATGATGATGATACACCTGCAACTTGTCTTAGCCATCCCCTAATTAACCAATGCTGGAAAATATAAGAGGATGTATGCTGATACTGTATCTTGGATCCAATGCAGCTCTATCAATGTGAGTATACACTAAGCAAAACATGAAGCCTTACATTATGAGATGGCAGACAATAAATCTCAAAGTTGTGCACACATACATATGTGTATGTATATGTGTACACACACACACATGCATAGATTCACACAAATTTATGGAACTGGTTAAAAACAAACAAAAACACACACACATACAAACCAATACTCCTTGCTGGACTGAACATATAGAATATGGTCCAGTACAACAAATAGAGAGTGGTGTTAGTTAATTATAGGATATGACAATGGATACAACAGCAGCAGCAACAACAAATTTTGTTGTCAATGTCCAATCAGTATTGGCTCAACCAATGAGAAATTGAAATTTGTGATTCATGTTGAATGAACATCAAATTTGGCAAAAAAAAAAGAAAAGAAAAGGAAAAGTCTATCCAGAAGAAAGCAAAAAGAAAAGGAAAGGAGATGAGTTAGGTAAGATAAATTAGAAAATAAAAATAAAATTTCATTATACACAGGCAGGCATGAAAGCCTTGAATTTAAAGCAAATGAGAAACTGAATGTGTCAGTTCCATCTAGGAATGGAAACCTTGGTTATGGTAACTCTTTTGCTATAAACATATCGCTTTACAGAAGTATCCATCAGAATATTAGTAATGATTTTATGTAGGCACAGAGCCTTTCTTCTTTGTGGAAGAGGGAGGAAGCAGAGAGTAAATTGATTGGTTGACATTCACACATATTCTCTGTCATGAGAGAATATTTGAACCTATCACAGTAAATCACCATAATGCACACCTGTTTCTGGTTAGTTTAGCACTCCAATATCAAGTCATTCATGCCCCCCTGTGTTTACCTGCTCTACTGCTAGGTAAATGAGACAGAAAAGTTTTAGGGCCTAGTCACAAGCACAGACAGCACTAGTGATGGCTTAAAACAAACTGTTTCCCAAGTCCCACCCCTACAATAAATATTTTATTATGGCTAGTACATAACTTAAACTCCAAGGCATTAAGCAAAAGACAAACTACCAACTGGATAGGTTGTTGATCTATTGCAGGCAACATTTACATTTGAACTGGTACCTATTCTTGACAGGTCAACTGAGGCAGTAGAATTAAATTGTACAGCACAAATATACAATGAAATGCCTGCAGTGGAATATTGAATTCAAAAACCTTTGAGCTGGTACTCCAGTATGTTATCCTCACAGCCACTTTGCTTTCACAATAATGAGATAGGACCTTGCAAGTCTTTCAGATGAAAAAGCAACACTATCATCTCCATTCAGCCATTGAAATCCTCTAATAGTAGATTAAATTAATCCTGTTATATTACTTGTTCCTACTGATCCTAGAAGGATGAACACAGAACAGAGAAGTTCCTTAATTCATCCATTGTCATAAGCATCCCCTGCTTACCATGTTACAGTAATCATAAAAATTATAACCATGATGATTTCTTAATTAAACAAAGCCTTCAGATGATAAGGGGGGGATAACTGGGAAAGTATGATGTTCATGTCTCCCCCAAGTAAAACAAAGCAAGCAATTTTGTCCACAAAATTCTTTTAAGAATATACTGCCATACTGTGGTAGTCACCACAATTATAATAATAATCTTTCAATTTAGGCATTATTCTAAAGGTTTATAGAAGGGAAACAGGAGCTTGTAATGCGTATGTTTTTCTCAAGGATATTTTGTATTAGCAAAGAAATTCTGACAAGAAATTGAAACAGGGTTTTCTCTGATGAGGAAGTGGGAAGTTGTGATATTCATACATTCTGAAGAAGATTAGTGACTGAAGCAAAGTGAAGGAGGCTTTAACTGGGAATAGAAACCAAGCCACAGACAAGGTTTGCTAAGAACTTATACCACCGCCACTACTTGGACAACAACAATAACAAAAATGATTTCTTACATTGGCACAAAGCCTGATTTGAAAGGGAAGAGTACAGTAAATTCATTTGACCCCAAATGTATGCCTGGTACCCATTTTACCAATTCTAGAAAGAGGAAAGGTAAAGTCAGTTTTGAAGGATGGGTTGAATTCAGAACTTCTAGAACTTAGAGACAAAACTATACAAAATAAATAATAATAATTAAAAAAAATCTAAAT
>NC_142937.1:48264047-48319047 GCF_046866305.1 Octopus bimaculoides | reverse complement strand
ATCTCTCTCTATATATGTATATGTATTTCATATACGCACAGTAATACATGGAAGTAGACACATACATACTTATATATATATATATATATATATATATATATATTATATTATACTTTATACACAATGGCAGAGGAAGTAGATAACAGGTTGTCCTGTGAGGAATGCTGATTGGTTGGGTGGTTGGTTGGTTGGTTGGTTGGTTGGCAGGAGGCTCTGAGCAATAAAGTACAGAACCAGAAATAGGCATAGATAGATATACAGATAGAAAGATAGAGTGAGTGAGGAAAAGAACAAGAGAGAGTGCGCAATAGAGTGAGAGACTTCTGGGTAGTTTGTTTTTGTTGTTGTTGTTATTATTAATATATCTTGTTATTTGAAGAAGCAGAGACACTGGATAATATGCTACAGTATACAGCAGGCTCGTTTCAGTTTTTTCTCAGGTTTCACTTGTGGACGTTCTTCGTCTTGGAATTTTCTAGAAAACAGATAAAGGAATGAAAATGTATTAATGAAGAAAATTACTTTTGCATTACACAAAAAGAAAACAATTATGGATAAATATGAAGTAAAAATGAAGAGATAAATTCAAGTGTTGGAGAATATTATTATTACAGCTAAGAAAGGTGACAATTTGACAGAATCATTAGCAAGCTGGACAAAATATTTAGCAGCATTTCTTCTGGTTTTACATTCTGAGCTCAGTTATCATCAAGGTCAATTTTATCTTTCATCCTTTCTGGGTCAATAAAATAAGTACCAGTTTAGCATTGGGGTTGATGCCATCATCTATCCTGGCCCATAATTGCAGGCCTTGTGCCAAAAATTGTAAAGAATTATTACAACTAAGAAAAAAAATCTTTTACATCTTTTATTCCAACATAGGCTAAGCATCTAGCAAATCCAAAGTGAAAGAAAAAAGAGAAACGTAATTTGCCTCCTCATAATTTTGCAATGAGACAATTCCATCACACTGTTTCATTTTTCATTTGTCTTTACTTTTTCTTTTATGAAGTACCATTCATAAATGGTGTCAATAACAGTAAGCAAATTAAGAGCTGTATCTATGCCTATCACTCTACTCAAGCTTTTGTTCATGTGAGATGTGAAGTTCAGAGCTTTCAATAGATGTTATGTTGTTAACTTTTGAAACAGTTCTTGTTAAAGTTTACCTTTAATAAGCAACCGATGTAAGCTCTTGGTGGACAGGCTTGTAACACAGAGGCAGACAATCAACTCTTTAACTACCATTAATGACTATACAAAATGTGTGTGCAAGCATGATAATATTTAAACTGAAATATTTGTAAACAGACTGTAATATGATAAAGGAACATTATATAGAGATTTGATCATATGTGAAAAACACAAATTAGAAAATGTGTCACACAGACATCCAGTTAATTGTCATGTGCAGACCGTGATATTTTCATGTCTCCAGTATATTGGAGGAAAGAAGGCAACTTTTGCTTATGAAATTTTAATGTTCAAGAACAAATGAATGTTACTTTTATTATATGACCATCTTTAACAGTGTGGCAAATCCTTGATGTAGAAAATAAATTATTCTAGTTGGTAGTTGGAAATTTTTCAATAGTGATAGAAATTTCTACAAAAATTTGACAATTCTATTCTTTTATTTTAAATTGCATAAAGATTGTGATGAAATGCTAAACTTCTGCTTTGGAAGACTCACATTCTACAATGAACAAAACAATTTCATAATTGTTTATATTAGTATCCTTTAAACTCCAAATACTTTTGGCTTTTTTATTACTGTTTTCTATGACCCATTGTAACATTTCTGAGTGTCTGAATGTATATATCTTTAATTTAAAGGGATATTCAGTAAGATCTGTATGTCTTTTTGCTTCACTGTTTGCATTAGTTTGGTAATGTCTAGAAAGTCACATATCATTACAAGAGCAGATATTAGAAGTGTTGCAATTACATAGAGAAGAATTTTGCACATCTATACTGATAAGATTTCTACTGTTTATACTAGCTGTAGAGTTTTAGCGTGATTGTAGCTTACTTTCAGTCATTAATGCATACTGTTCCCAAAACAGGATAATCAGAAAATAAAACAGTATGAAATATTTATTAGCTGTAATTAATCACAAAATGAAAATGAAACTTTATGGATTCATCCATTTTTATTAAAGATGTTATATAAGGCTTATGAAAAAATATTTGTTATATAAGGTTTTTGAAAATCCTACTAAATTGCATCATCATCATCATCGTTTAACGTCCGCTTTCCATGCTAGCATGGTGAAACCGGATGGCAACACCAGGCTCCAGTCTGATTTGGCAGAGTTTCTACAGCTGGATGCCCTTCCTAACGCCAACCACTCAGAGAGTGTAGTGGGTGCTTTTACGTGTCACCCGCACGAAAACGGCCACGCTCGAAATGGTGTCTTTTATGTGCCACCCGCACAAGCCAGTCCAGGGGCACTGGCAACGATCTCGCTCGAAAATCCTACAGGAGCCAGTCAGGCGGTACTGGCAACGGCCACGCTCAAAATGGTGCATCTCATGTGCCACCCGCACAAGAACCAGTCCAGGGGCACTGGCAACGATCTTACTTGGCTTGCCGGGTCTTCTCACGCACAGCCCATTTCCAAAGGTCTCGGTCCGTAGTCATCGCCTCGGTGAGGCCCAATGTACGAAGGTCTTGCCTCACCACCTCAGCCCAGGTCTTCCTGGGCCTACCTCTTCCACGGGTTCCCTCAACTGTTAGGGTGTGGCACTTTTTCACGCAGCTATCCTCCTCCATTCTCACCACATGTCCATACCAGCGCAATCGTCTCTCTTGCACGCCACAACTGATGCTTCTAATGTTCAGCTTTTCTCTCAAGATACTTACACTCTGACGGGTATTCACATTGACATTACACATCCAACGGAGCATACTGGCTTCATTCCTTGCGAGCTTACGTATGTCCTCAGCAGTTACAGCCCATGTTTCACTGCCATGTAGCATGGTTGTTCGTACGCATGCATGGGCATTTAAACTATAAGAGAATTATACCATATGTTTTGTTTCTTACCTTTGCATTTATGAAGATTAGTGTTGTTCTATAAATATAATGTATATATTATATTTTTAAATCACTGTCTTTTAAATGTCATTCAGAGGTTTCACTACAATAGCCTCACACCAGTCTTTGTGTCGAAGACAAAACAGACGACACAGAAAAGTAATTGTAGTGAAAGGACTGGAAAAACAGTTGGTCCTAAAGCTGGCACAAAAATCGCCATTAAAGAGAAACTGCATGAACAGAATCACGTCAGGGTCACCAGTTTGTAATAATTCGACCATGCGAACCAAAGGAGATGGCGACGTAGACGGAAAAGGCTCCTTTTTACCATGTCGCACAGTCGAACAAAAAATAAGATATATAAGATAGAAGGCTCATCGTGAGTGATACGAGCCATAGTGCCAGTAAATGAACTGATTAGGACAGACAACCGATATATATATATATATATATAGAGAGAGAGTAAGTTTATTAACATAGTGAAACTGTTTGTGTCTGTGTGTGTGCATGCGACATATATAAATAACACAGTAGATAAGTCAGGCCTTCGTGTACAAGAGAATGTATACAACAATGTGAAGTAACGGACAGTCGTATAAGCAATAGTGTGTGTACCATATGTGAGAGTACAAGTGTGCGTGTGAATGAGAGGAACACAGAACATAGAAAGAGTGTCTGTAACATAGACTACAAGTCTCAAACACTGAGATAGAGAAATACCAGTTCGTATTAGAGTTACACAAGGAGATAGAATGTTCATACGCAGGAAGTTGTGGCCAAGTAGCAGAGCTGTGGTATCACAATATGTGTGTTGAGCGTTGAATGCTGTGACCGTTTACCTGATACGGAATATTCTTGCTGGTTAGTTCTGACTGTTGCTCGTGGTGGAAACAATTCACTCAAACAGTGTCGATATAAAACCGAGTGTGTTGATATTGGTGTGTACCTGGTGGTGGGGTTGCTGGCGCACGACATTGTGGTAGACAGTACATAGGTGGTGAAGACGTCAGCGCTGGAACTGGCTGTAGCTGTGTTCTGTATGTGTGGTCAGCGACCAGACCTGTGAGAGATCTGGAATCGAAGACGACTACCGTCATGGGATCGGGTTTATTTATAGTTGAAATAGGGCTCAGCGGAAACCCAGAAAAACTCTATCTCACGTGACCTTATCACAAAGCCACGATTGGATGTAATCCACCCTTAGCAAGCAGAACATGGGGACAATTGCCGCACAAATAAGAACCAATCAGGATGGTGGACAGAAGGGTCCAAGGTAGCCTAAGGCTAGATGTTAGCAGCTTTGTTATCATTTATGATTGAATGCCCGAGAGAGAGGTTTCACTACATGAGCAACATGTTTAAAAGATTTTTCATCAGAGAATAAGATGGATGTGCACTTACTAGTGTTATTAACTAAATTTTTAAGGATTATTAGGAGATAGTTGGAATCTATATTAGTAAATTGCATATTTTCATTAGGTTTACTATAAAAGTAGTATTTACGAGTTCTTAAATCTAGAGTTATGCCTAAGAAATGTGCTCTGTTTAGTTTGTATTTACTGTGATCTTTAAACCTAATTCTTTGAATATATTGATGAACACTTTTCTAACAGCATCCATTGCATTTATAGCCATTTATATTTCATAAAATGGCTAGTCTATCATCACAGAAGATTAAACTCTGTGCAATGGAATCTTTTCTAAAAAGTAGGTCTATCCACAATTCTCAGACTCCTGTGCAGTCCCATGGCTACATTAAATAATTCCTGGTCACTATATTTAATTTCAAAAGACAGCAATTGTGAAGTTGTGAAAAAGGAACGGCACTTACATTTTTACAATGAGAAAATTGCAACTGTCTTTGTCTTAAGAAATGCATTGCAATGTAGCTGAACAAAAACCTACTTAACTTTATATATCTATATTTACAACATCAGAGAGTATCACAACTGACAGATTTGTTTAGGGACCTGATAAATTGTAGATTCTTATTACAAATCCTGAATTTTATTCTGTGCAAACAATTCTTTAGTAGTAAATATGGACCATGAAGGAAATAAAAAACAAAAAAATCATAGCCATCACTTACAAGCGAGTATAACTTAGCAGTACGTTGCATATTTTCATTAATTGTTTTAGATACTTATGGAGTTGTAAGCAAACACAGGCACCTTCTCAGCCCTCCCATCTCTGGTCCTGTGACAATGGGAGGGAGAGAATGCCACACCATCACTCAGTTGGTATGCACTTTCAGCTAAGTAGACTAGGACAACATAAAATGTAGTACCTTAAGAACATAATGCATTCCAGAAACCGAAGTCATAGAATGAGGAAAGTACAGTAACTACTTGAAACATAAAAATCTATTCCAGTCAAAACGATACACTAAAAACACATTATAATATCCCAAGGTTGCCAGACTTCATATTTCTTCAAACAATTTACAATAATGAAACTAAATGCATGTAGCTAAGATTCAGACTATAGTTTAAAGGCCAGAAGTCCGAAAGCTTAATCATGTAGACATCATTTTGACATACATATTTTCAAACTTTCTTGCCAAGTCTGGATACATAACTTGCTTATTAACTTAAACGAGCACTTTTATGGGAGGTGGGCCAATTATGTTAGTATTGCTATCAGTGAGGCTATATTTTATAAAGCTGACAAATATTTTGCGAACAGCAAATACCATTCCTCACATCAAGAGTATCTAATATTCAATTTTAATTTTCTACATTAACTCACCTTGACTAAGCCGATGCTTTGGTTTTCAATGGAAAGACCATTTCAAGTTTGCTGGACTTTAAACAATTACATACTGAATGTTTCAAATCTTGGAAAATATTTTCATTCATAGAAAAATCCAGTTAACAGCATCTAATGAACCTACATAGTTGTTCAACTTACTAAAAATATTAGCAAAATCTATCTTGTTCAAATCACACCATTCCATCTTAAAAAGAAAAAAGAGAATATGTTGGATAAGGTAGTCTGGTGCACACTACTCTTGAAAGGAAAACAGAATAGCCATATCTTCAATGTTCTTCATCATAAATATACTTAATCAGGAATGACCTGAAGCTAAACAACAGCTTCAATCTATTCACAATATTACTATAGAGAAGTAAATTATTTGTACCTCACATTGCTTCAATTATTAAGCATAGCAGATAAAAATTAACAAAGAATAAATAAATAAAAAGGGGGAGAGAATTAAAAGAAAAGGATGTTCATCTTAAATTAAATCGGAGAAAGAAATTACCTGATAATTCTGACCAAATCATAGAATGCTTGGTCAACATTCATTCTGTTTTTGGCACTTGCTTCTGTATAGCTAACTTTCAGCTGCCTGGCGAGTTCCAAGCCTTCATCTTTACTAACCTGTATTGAATAAATATATAAAAATCTTTCATAAAATGAGCAGATCATACATAAGTAAACAGAGGCATTAACCACATTAGAGGAAAACTGGTTATGAAATTCCACACTTTCAGAAATTGTAAAATAGGATCATGATGACGATGACCACTAATTTCAAGATACAAGTTTAACTCTGCTCTTAAAAAAAAATTTGGGTAAACTTTACTATATATTTGGTGTGATATGCATGGCTATTCCTTTCATTATTTTTCTGTCACTTTACTCTGTATATTTTTGCTGTTTGCAGCCTACAATACACTCTCCTCTCCTCACACCTTGTTTTTCATTGCTCTCAATAGTCTCGCCAACACTTACCTGCTCTTTCCTTTTAACTCCTACTTTGTTCATGCATGAAACACTTTCAACTGACAAAGCTTCATTCCATATTCTACAGCTTGTATTCTTTGACATCACTCCTCCACCCCTGTTATTTTCTTATTTCCATTCTTGAATTTGAAGTAATAAGGCTAATACTTTTTGTTGAAGCAGAACAGCATTACTCTTCACAGATTCTGCTGTTTTATTATACGATGGGAATTTCTTGACTCTAACTAACACAGACATATTCAGCTACAAACATGGAGTACAGTGCACTACACTTATTCAAGATGACAAGAAAGAAGCAATCAAGTAGTGTGAGAAGGAGTTATAAATACATTGAATGTTACACTTGATGTTTTACAAAAGTTTGCTCAGCCTTATTGCAAAAATATTAAGGTTTGCAGTGTCTACAGTGAGAACAAAACATGACTTAAAACAAAATTAGGCAAAGCACTCATGTAGCTACTCCTCAAACATTGTTTTCACAAAGACCTGATGTGATGAAGAAAAGGTAACAGCTCTTGAGTATGTGGATCAATGATCAAATTGGACATAATGTGTTGATAACACAATGGTCACTCAAGCAAAAAGTAAAAGTTTGTGTTACAATTTGCCAAAAGAGGAAGGTACAACTCCTTATGCAAAACATTTTTAGCTAGTATTTGCACAATATAAAAATGACTAGTGAATCTGCCAGTGTTGATACAGAGGCTGCTACAAATTATCCTGGAGAACTGCAGAAAATAGTTGCTGATTGAGCCCTAATACACTACAACAAACCATCAATGTTCATGAATTAGCTTTCCTGCAAGCACATGTCTACAGTGTTGAAAAATAGCACTGTATTTTAAAGCTTCCAAGAATCATCTGATACTTCTTGTGGGAGGGAGAAAATACTAATGGTGATTTGAAATTAAAGTCTCTACTTGTATAACATTCTGAAAATCCAAGGGTTTTCAAGGGCTATACTAAATATAATCTACCTGGGATTCAAATATGAAGGTTTGGATGTCTATGAGCCTTTTCAAAGACTGGTTTACAAATATTTATTGCCCTGCTGTACAATATCAGATGTAATATGTTCAACAAAGCATTGCTCTTTATAGAAAATGCATCAAACAAGTCAATAAACTTAAATAATATGAGGACGGAACACATTCACAAGAGCTAAGCTTCTTTACTCCAGCCAAATACACTGAGGTGTGATAGCTAACTCTAAGGTACTTCAACTGAAAATAACTTTGAAACAACTTATAAAGGCAAATGATGGAAAGAAGAAACTTATAGTAACATAGCTGGGTTATGAGATGAAGTGGGACCCTCAGCTACAAATGATATTTGGGTAACATTTGATCAGACAATACCTGTGACTTTACTAACGTGGTGAGCTGACAGAAACGTTAGCATGCCAGGCAAAATTCTTAGTGGTATTTTGTCTGTCTTTACATTCTGAGTTCAAATTTTGCCGAGATTGACTTTGCCTTTCATCCTTTCAAGGTCGATAAATTAAGTACAAGTTGCATTCTGGGTTCAATCTAACCGACGGGCGCCCTCCCCAACAATTTCGGACCTTGTGCCTAGAGTAGAAAAGAATATCTGTGACTTTACTGGTTTTCTACCAGCAAAAAGTCTACATGAAGTTTACTAAGATATTGTGACACTGGCCTATGATGTAGGGTTTGAAGAAATCAAAGATGATGTTGAGTTGCTACAAGTCCCTTTGAAGAAGTTTGTCTAAAGAGAACTTGATACTGTTAAAATTGCAGGGCAAGAAGATATAGCAGCTCTGTCCACTATGCTTCAGTTGACTGGAAAGATGTGGCTAAGGGAATGATATCCTAATCATGACAGTAACCATAAATAATACAAGAGAAGTTCATTAAGAGTTATAAAAGAGATGGTATGTCATAAGCGTCAAACAACTTTGGATAAGTTCTTCAGCCCTGCAAGATGCTGAAGGTAACGATCCCCTTCTTCCCAGT
This sequence comes from Octopus bimaculoides, assembly GCF_046866305.1. Taxonomy (NCBI): domain Eukaryota; kingdom Metazoa; phylum Mollusca; class Cephalopoda; order Octopoda; family Octopodidae; genus Octopus; species Octopus bimaculoides. The sequence goes on along the minus strand of NC_142937.1, from coordinate 48,310,280 downwards.
AGCTGCTATTGCACTACCTCCTATCATTACATAGGAAGCAACATCATTTGTGGCAAGTACATACTCTGCCATGATATAACTGTATTCTTATTTATTTCCTAACATATTTCTCTTGAAATGTTTTTATTGTGTACATACTGCATTGTCTATGCTCAAAAGTTATTATCATGCATAAATGTGGTTGTATTCTTTTTTCTGGAAAAAAAAAAAAGAGAAAGAAAAGAAGAAGAAAGGAAGAAAAAAAACAAAACAAAGAAGCTATAGGAATGCATTTCAATTTTCAGGAATGCATTGATGTTTTAATGCAAGTGATGGGTGTAATACATAGACATAATTTGATGCTAAATTAAGGGCAATGGATGGTAGAATTGTTAGAACAGTGAACAAAAATGCCTTGTGGAGTAATGTTTATACACATATTGACTGATATGTGTTGTTAACTTCTGCTTAGGCAACCAGGGACATAAAGAAGATCTCTACCTTCGTGTTAGGCCCTTTAAGTTTTAAATGCATCTTATTTCAATTACCATATCAGCATTCTGAGTTCAAATCCTTGCTGAGGTTGATTTAACTAACTGTTCCCCTTCCCTACCTAAGTTGTGACATTGTACTTATGTCAGAAATAATTATTATCTAAACAAGGCATGTTTAACTAGACACTCAATTAGATAGACCTATTTTATTCTCACTATTAGAGGCTTTTATGAATTATTTCAAAGTTCTTCTCAGATAACAGCTCTTGAAGTTAGCAATGCCACATTGATCCATAGACTAGAGCAAAGAAGTTGTGTCCTCAGGAATTTGAGAATTTTGATTAATGAGTGACATGACTCATTATTGTTGATGTAGTATATAGCAATAAACATTCAAACATTGTCACTATCTTTCCAAACTTTACTGCATTTCACATGGAAATTTTGGTCCACCAAAGTTGTCTGGTGTATAAGTTGACCATTCTTTTTTAATTGCAAATTTTGGTCCAAAAAATGTGACTTGTATACCAAAAAATACAGCAATTGAAATAAGACACATTTAAAACTTAAAGGGCTTAACTTAAAGGTAGCAGTCTACCTTATTTCCCAGTCAACTTGTGTATAAACATTAACTGCTCAGAAGTCCAATCACTGCTACAGAATTTGATATTGTACTGGTAGTGGTGGTGAGGAGGCTAAACTCAGAAATGGAGTCACTTCTACCTACAAACAACAGCCCACCGTCACTAAAACCTATTTATAAGAATGATTTGTATTTATTTCAAGCAAGTAGGTACAAGATATTCAGTCCATTAAGAAATGATCAACATCACAGAGAAGTGTGTGTATGTGCGCACGCACACACACACACACTGAATGATGCCAAGATAGATTCTGTCTAGACATACTGTAAACAAAAACGGGATATTTCATTAAGATGTTTATGCCTTGCCTGTACAGCAGAAATATCTAGCTAGTATTGGGCAAAGGTTACAGTTAGAGGTTTTAGACATTGCTACTGCTGCTACTGTTATGGTGCTAATACTACACTGAGTTTGGTTATTAATAGTAACAGTTGCAGTGTTGGCGATGATGAGAAGAAGGGGGAGACAATAAGAAACAGAGAAGAGAGAGTTGAGAGAGAAAAGTGAAAGAGAAAAGAGAAAGTGGGATGGTAAGAGAGGTAGAGAGTGAGAGGGATAACAATTTAGAAAAAGACTGGAAAGATTGAGAATGGAGAGAATCTGAGAGATAGGAACAGGAAAGTAAAAAGAAGAGAAACAGAGAAAAAAGAGGAACAAAATTAGGAAGAGAATGGAATAATAAGAAAGGTGGGAGAAAGATGAACCCATACATTTTTTGGATTTTTTTTAGCCAGGAAGGATGATCATGCCTATGATCCTTTTTAATAGGAACTTTGAGACTGGCAGGAGGAAGGTATCTTCAAACCAGAAACCTAGTCTGATTGCTTGCAACAGAGTGAAATCTGCTAAAGCATACAAAAACCAGATAGTGGTATTAAATAGGATGTTGTATTTAGTTTATCACCCAAGTAGGCCATGGTGGAATTTTAACTCAGAAAGCAAAGACCTGAAACAAATACTGTAAGGCAACTGGTTTGAGGTTCTTACAGTTTCACCCATCCAATGAAAGGATAAAAGGCAAAGTTGACCTTGGTAGGATCTGAGTTAGGAGTACAGAGAGTTGAAACAAATGCTGCAGGATAGTCTATCTGATGCTCTAATGGCTCTGGCTCTACCAATTCACTGTCCTCATTTAGTCTAAGTCATGCCCACATACAAAAATGAACATAAAATGAATGAAGATGAGCAGTGTTGAGCAGTGCCATAACTCTACCAGATCACCCAAGATTGATTTCAAAGTTCAAATTTAACATTTGAATGTTAATATTTGCAGAGAAAGCATGGACAGAGAGTTAATCTGGATAATACCTTTGATCGCAATACAAGATGTTTTAAAAAAAAGTCATTGCTCAAAAGAGAATCCATTTCTTGTTGCATGTCCCTATTTAAGAAAATCTTGATGTTGCTGTGACATGCATGTATTACTAGAGTAAATATTTTCACTGATGTCCCTTCCAGTCACTTACTATTCAGTTATGTTAACAAAGTAGCTGAATCAACCAGTCTATCAAATGTTATACACTGCTGTCACAATGTGCTTCCTTGCATTATTGTAGCTTTTGAATGATGCCATCTTGTTGACTAGATAGAAAGGCCAACATTTCCCTAAATAGAATGCCAGTCTGTTGAAGAGTTACCCATTTACTGCTGAGTAACTGTAGTAGTATATTGTAATATTGAAGTTGGCAGACAGAAGTTAGTAGAAAAATATATTGTGCTGAAGAAAAAATGGCTGGGACAAGTTTTAAACTTCTGATTGGCCAGAATCACAGTAGATTAAACTCAAAACCATGAATGCAAGCATGACTAAGTGGTTGAGAAGTCTACTTAACAACCATGCATTTCCAAATTCAATTCTACTGCCTGGCACTCTGAGTAAGTATCTTCTACTACAGTCTCAGGTTAACTAGAGTGGAATGTGGTAGACAAAAACCATAGAAACCCATCATAAAGACTGATACTTTATTTTTGATCCCAGAAAGGTGAAAAGCAAAGATGACCTCAATGGGATCTGAACTCAAAACGTAAGGGGGGATAAATACTGCAAGGTATTTCATCCGACACTTTCATTGCTGTCAATTTGTACTATTACTAAGTTTTCATTACATCAGATAGACAGATTTGCATTCACAACACATATTTGGATAGTTTGATTAATATATTACTGGTTTGTTAAGAGTATTTTGTGTCATTGTTATTCAATATGAGAGAATATATCAATAGATTTTAGCAACATTGTCTGTAATAGACAAATGTGAAAACCATATCATTTTATATAATATTTTTGTGGGTAGAAAAATAGAAATTAACTGAACTAGTTACAATCCAATAATGGAAGTACTTGATTGCTGATGAAATCATAAAACAGGATTGAAACTAGTCTAGCTGATAGCTCTTTCCCTGTCTGCAGATATATTATATATAAAGACATGTTTACATCTGTCTGTTACGTACACCGTTAGTTATTATATATGACCTCACCATTTCTTTCTTTTTTTCTAGCTGGGAAGCCACATATCTTCTCTTCAGCAAGACACCTGTTCCTGTCCTCCTATCATACTTACACATCCTTCAATATTATATCCCACTTAGCTGAAGGATCTTGTCTTTCTTGTGTGAGCACTTGGCAACCTTTGGGCTGGTGCCACACCAAAAAAAAAAACAACATATCCAGTACACTCTGTAAAGTGGTTGGTGTTAAGAAGGACATCCAACTGTAGAAATCATATAAAAGCAGATCTTGAAATTAGACACAACCCTCTGGCTTGTCATTTCCTGTCAAACCATCCAACCCACTAACCCATGCCAGTACAGAAAATGGAATCTCAAATGATGATGATATATATATATATATATATATATATATATATATATATTACTGATGGCATTTCACACCTGCTTTCCAAGCTGGCATGGGTTGGACAGGTCATTGTCGCACTCCTAGATGGATTCGAGGACCAGATCTCACTCATGAGCTTTATTTTGCCTTGGTTTCTATGGTTTGATCATATCAACCACTCTACAGGGTGTACAAGGTCCATTTTGGCATGGTACCAGCACTAGGGAGGTTGTCAAGTCTTTGACATGACTGAAAAGATCTCTTGATTCTACACTTAACAGAGTGCACTAGGTGCATTTTACTGTGGCACCAGTACTAGAGAGAATAAGGGTTGAAAGCATGATGGATAACAAGATATAGATAAATGAAGGCTGTTAATACCAAACAACCAGGAGTGGAGTGTAGGTAGAGTATATGGGGTATAAACATATCTGGTGAGATCCCCTAAGCATATACTATGAGAAGGTGAAGGTGATAAGGATGAAGGAAAAAGGGATAAAAACCAAAGCAAGGGAGTATTTTGTTGGTGACAGATACAGTGGTATTCTTAATTACTACACTAAAGGAATTGTACAGTGAACAGAAGAGATCCACTGCCATCTTCGTGACACTGGCAATATAGTACAATGAGAATGATAAGAAGGGAAAGTGATTTGAGAGATAAGCAACATGGGGAAGTGATTGAGAGATGAACAATAATGGGCATTTGTGCAAGAGGCATAAGCAATAGAGAGACACAGGTAACAGTGGTATGGGTGATAGACAAACGAGTGATAAAGGGATGTATGATATGGGGGAATGTACCTTAGAGTAAGTGATGGGAAGCAGAAGTGGTAGAGTGTTAAAGGAATGAGAGGCCATCAAAGACTTCACAGTATGCAGATAAACATAGATATATCTACACATACATAAATGTTTATACATGTGTAGCAAACTCATAAGAGGCGGAGAGAGAACGTAAGTTCGTTTGCCCGAACATGAGAAATTATTGATTTCTCATTGGTTAAAAATTACTGCCCATAGACGAATTCTGAACTTCATTGAAGAAATCTTTCACGGGGTTATGGTTCTATGATTCGTGTATGAGTAGTTATAAAAACCCTGATTTTCGGCAAAATCTCCACTGATCGTTGGATGTTACTCAAGTCCACGATACTCACCCTTTTGAGTATAGGCTAATATATATGCCATGTTCAATACTCAAATCCGACAATATTGAATTGTCGTGAAACCTTATTAGTTAGAATGAGAAACTAGTTAATAATAAATTTAAGTCGTAAATTCTCTACGATGAAATGCTTTGTTTCTAAATTTCTATAAATGTAAAAATATGTATATAATAAATTAATGTAGAAACTTAATTCCTTTTATTTCTCGTTTCTTTCAACTTGTTGAATTTATTTCTGTATATTAATGAAACTGTATTTTTTTTATGTGTAACGGTCAAGAAAATATAATCTAAATCTTCAACATACATGCATGTAATGAACGCACATTCAGCGTCTTGTCATGTATACATCATAACATTTACGCAGCCTAAACTAAACTAAGATTTATGCTTAGTGATAAATACTTATAATTAAGTTATAAGTAACGAGATTATCATTATAGCTTTTAATTAAATAAACAATAATATTTGTTATAGCTTACGAATGAAAACATTGTAATAAAGATATAGTATATCTCACACTTCAACGACCTGTTGTGATAACAAACAACCAACATAAAAAAAACTGGTGTCCGACCTGTTATACACATAAAACATGTACCAACTGTACATGCATATATGTAAACAATGTGTTTTGTCATACCCTGAGAGCCAAAACAATCTCCTCCTGAACAGCATGTCAACAATCCATTTGGTCCTTTGTAACCTCCTTAAAACTTCAAGTCTGTCTTCACTATATGTGTGTGTGTGCGTGCGTGTGTGTGTGTGTGCATATTTTTTACCAATGTACATCAGTAAAGAACAGATGCTCTTTGTGCAAAGTCTTTCATGATATTCGTAGTGCAACAAGGCAAAGACACTCCACTGCCACTTTTGCTACCAGAAATGCAGTAAAACTGTAACTGGTCCATTGGAAACTTGTAACCAATGACTATTGTTCACTAATTTTCAAAGTGCCTATCGAATAGCATTCTTGATGTAGTACCCTACCTTGCAAGGAAAGCAAATTACTCAACCAAACTTGCCTGAAGTATAGTCCTTCTTCAAAGCCAAGTTCTCCTTAGAAATTTCAAATCTCATATGCCACTTCAATGTATATTAAACTTCTACTGGGGCAGCCACAACAACAATGAATTACAATCATCACATCATTTTAATGTCCACTTTTCTATGCTAGCATGGTTCAGATGGAATTCATTGAAACAGATGCCCTTCCTGTTGTTATCCCTCACATGTTTCCAAGCAAGGTAATATTTCCCCATGGCCAGACATAATTTCATGGAAGATTGGAAATGAACAATATGACTTGTATGATGGTGACACTTGTTTACAATATCATACAATGTCAAGATGAAGAGACATAAATACACAATGAGTTTCTTTTAGTTTCTGTCAACTAAATCCACTCACATGCCATTGGTTGGCCAGGACTATTGTATAAGATATTTGACAAAGGTACCACACTGAACTTGAAACCATGTGGTTGGGAGCAAACTTCTTGACAGATATAAGATTATTAGTAAAGATATTCTAGGTTGGTGATTGGTGAATCAGAAAGAAAATCTTGCTATGGTAAAACTGACCTCTGATCTTTTTAGAGTATTAAAATAAATATGAGTCATTTCACTGATATCAAGTTTAGAGCAGAATATTTCAGATAGCAACTGATAAAAGAGGAACTTTTGGGCACTTTACTTCACTTAATTCCTTTGATTTACAAGTTTTCTAATGAATCAATATAAAGATAGTAATAGTGGTTTTAAGACTTACCGATCGGTTATCTTCTAAATCTGCCTTATTTGCAACTAAAATCATGGGGAACTCATCTCGATCTTTTACTCTTAAGATCTGTTTTTGAAATTTATATATTTCCTCAAAACTGCAATAAGAAAGAGATTCAATTATTACAATTTATGGAAAATATAATGATATTGGACTAAAACAAATCCAGAGACCGGGATGTAAGCACAAACACACATCTTAAGATACAGTGAATTTTAAACAAAATATGTTTCTGCTTCAACTATCCTGCTTTTTTATTAAGACTACTAAAAATTAAAAATAAACAAAAAATAAAAATTTCTGGCCAGAAGATGAGGTCAATACTCATCTATTTTCTACCACTTGAAAAAAAAAATAGTAGTAAAGTGTTAAACTTTTTTAAACCCTTTTGACACTAATCCACTTGACACTGTTCAAGCTCTATGACACAAACTGATCAAAATGAAAACTTTCCTTGGATATTCAATGTTTATTCCAAATACCAGATTAATAACAACAAAGTTTTTTTTTTTACTAAATTCTTCAATATTTTCAAAATTAATTGAAATAAAGGCAGTGAATTTCAACAGAAACATGGTAATGAAAGTGTTTTGAATGATAATGAGCTTATTGTATACAGTGTTCAGGTGCACTACAATATTTTTGATACAAACTTATTTTATGTACCAGATTTATTTGCATTCGTGTTAACAAACAAAAGAAAACCTATTGTTTACATTCATCGACTAATATTTTGTCTCAAGATAAAATACATTAAACAATGTATAGTTAACATATTTTGTGAACACAGATGCATCAGAGAGATTATATGTATTATACAATGTTGTACAAGCCTTAAAACTCAATAGATATACAGTCTACAGCCTTCCATGTGTTACTTCTATCAAAACCTCATGGGCTTAGGTACAAGATCTTTAATGTAAGCACTGAACTTGGACACATCCCCAGAATGAGGCCATCCAATCTATTTTCAACTGTCTTGTGTCTGCAGATATTTAAATAAGTTTACAACAGTGGATTCAAGTCTCAGACATCTCTTAAAACAGTTCAACATTATCCTGGTGGCATACCAAAAAACTAATTCTAGATGAAAATGACAAGCAAGTTTTATCTACACCCCTTGTTTACTATGCATGCATGCATGTATATTAATAATAGAATAAAACAATTATTTATAACAATCCAATCACAAAACATAAATCAGGTTAGTTGCCATATCATTGTGGCTTTGAATTCCTTTTGAGATTCTGTGTATCCAACATGATAATGTGTACTTTTCATGATGTTACTATGAAGACTAGCAGCAGTAATAGTCGCAAAAATAATTTATGATACTGACTTGTTAGAAACAGTACTACAGGGGATCAGATGATCAAACAGCAGCTCTATGGTACATGGGAAGGCATGTGATGGTGGTCTATTGATAACCTTATCATGATCAGTCGACATGCATAGGAAAGGATATCTAAAAGCTAACTACCCGTCTTCATCTTCAAGTTTAATCCAAGTTGTTTTTTCTGTCAGCATGGATCAGATAATGTGCAAGAAATTTCACTCTATTGTGCTTTTAATGAAGCATTTGTCCAACCTCATGAAAAAAGTTTATGGCTATACTTGTCAACCAAGTAATTCTTCAACTGGAAATAACTTGTATGCACAGTATGCGCTAAGATGCCAAACTTGCCAATTGACTGATTGTAACCCTTTAATGCATATTTGTTTCCACAGCTCTTTTTGCCTCACTATTAGATTTTGGACTATAGTTAGGACTTTCAATTTTCTTGATTGAATTATGGTCCATTTGTCTAATATCACTGTCATAGGAATTCCAAATCTAGAAAAATGGTTAACACATTTCCTTCCATTTCTGAGTTCCTTCTGGTCATAAAAGACTTTCAATATAAGCAGTGGATGAGTCAGCTATGATTGATAGACTCCCAACATTTTGTATCTTCTGTCTATATGTATTCTTTCCCAGAGCCATATGGGTTAAACTTTACTAAACTTTCCTTGATGAGAGTCCTTATTAGCAGTGTAAACTAATTCATTCTATATTAGAACTTGGCTGTGCTACTGGCCTGAGAATAAATGCTCATAGTAACAACACCGTTATAACGAGGCACAAAATGATGCTTTAGGCAAAGTTTTTAGACAACAGAGAATATCTGTTTTTGTCTGAATTGATTGCATTAATAAAATCCAATTTTACAAACTCTTTTTTCTGGATCAATTTTGATTACAAAAAGGATTTGCAATGGGCCTTAGCTGTAGTAGCTGGTTATCTTTTTTTCACTTTAGGTCCAAACATTTTCATTTGTCTGAGATTTGGAAGACAATTGGAGATTTCTGCGGGACAACCTGTTGAAAGCCACCGACCAGATTTGTGGGTGGTGTAAGGTCCCCTCCCAACCCAGAGTAACGTGGTGGTGGAACAAGGAGGTAGACAGGGCTATTAGACAAAAGAAACAAGCTTGGAAGGACTGGAAGAACGGTGGTAGCAGGGAATTGTACCAATGTGCCAGAAGGGAGGCTAGGCGACAGGTTTATTTAGCCAGAGGGGAAGCAGATAAGGAAAGATTTGCCAATGTTCTGCGCCGTGAGGACCAAAGACTCGAGGTATTTCGGGTTGCAAGACAGTGTAGGAGAGAGAATAGTGATGTTGTAGGAGAGAAATGTGTTCGCATGGATGATGGTACGCTTGCATTAAATGAGGATGCAAAGAAAGAGGTCTGGAGATGCCACTACGATAGATTGCTTAATAAAGAGAATGAATGGGAGAAAGAGAGCCTGCCTTATGTCGACCCAATAGAGGGACCAGCTATCCGAGTTGATAGTACCAGGGTAGATAAAGCAATTAAGAGTATGAAGACCGGGAAAGCCCCCGGCCCATCAGGAATCACTGCAGAGATGCTCAAAATATCTGGCAGTGTTGGCTATAGCCTAGTCACCCGTATTACGAACCAGGTGATACACGAAGGAGTCATACCCTATGACTGGTGTAGCAGCATCATAGTCAACTGCTACAAAGGTAAAGGGGACGCTTTAGATACAAATAATTACAGAGGCATCAAGCTGTTAGATCAGGTTATGAAAGTTACAGAGAGGGTCATAGCCCAACTAATTAGGGAGCGAATCAATTTAGATGAGATGCAGTTTGGGTTCGTGCCAGGTAAAAGCACTACTGATGCCTTATTTCTAGTGAGACAGTTGCAAGAGAAATACCTAGCCAAGGATAAACCTCTGTACCTGGCTTTCGTTGACATGGAGAAAGCCTTTGACAGGGTCCCCCGATCCCTTATCTGGTGGTCAATGAGGAAACTTGGGATAGAAGAATGGCTAGTGAGAGCTGTGCGAGCCATGTACAGAGATGCGGCCAGTAAGGTGAGGGTTGGAAATGAGTACAGCAATGAATTCCGGGTAGAGGTAGGGGTCCACCAAGGTTCCGTCCTCAGCCCCCTATTATTTACCATAGTCCTCCAGGCAATCACAGAGGAGTTCAAGACAGGTTGCCCCTGGGAGCTCCTCTATGCTGATGACCTTGCCCTAATTGCGGAGTCACTATCAGAACTAGAGGAGAAGTTTCAGGTGTGGAAGCAAGGTCTAGAATTGAAGGGCCTTAGAGTCAACCTAGCTAAAACCAAAATCCTAATAAGTAGGAAGGTAGATAAAACACAAACCCCTTCAGGTAGATGGCCCTGCTCAGTATGTAGAAAAGGAGTAGGTAGTAACTCTATAAGATGTACCCGGTGCAAGCTATGGACACATAAGAGGTGCAGCAACATCAAAGGCAGGTTAACTAGCAAGTTAGTTTTTGTTTGTGGCAGATGTTCAGGTGCAATAAAGACTGCAAACAAACAGGAAACAACTTCTATCTCATTCCAGGGTGAAAAACTAGAGGTAGTCGATAGCTTCCGCTATCTGGGCGACCAAGTTAGTAGTGGGGGTGGGTGCGCTGAAAGTGTAGCTGCTAGAATAAGAATAGCCTGGGCAAAGTTTAGAGAGCTCTTACCCCTGCTGGCGACAAAGGGACTCTCACTCAGAGTAAAAGGCAGACTGTATGACGCATGCGTACGAACAACCATGCTACATGGCAGTGAAACATGGGCTGTAACTGCTGAGGACATACGTAAGCTCGCAAGGAATGAAGCCAGTATGCTCCGTTGGATGTGTAATGTCAATGTGAATACCCGTCAGAGTGTAAGTATCTTGAGAGAAAAGCTGAACATTAGAAGCATCAGTTGTGGCGTGCAAGAGAGACGATTGCGCTGGTATGGACATGTGGTGAGAATGGAGGAGGATAGCTGCGTGAAAAAGTGCCACACCCTAACAGTTGAGGGAACCCGTGGAAGAGGTAGGCCCAGGAAGACCTGGGCTGAGGTGGTGAGGCAAGACCTTCGTACATTGGGCCTCACCGAGGCGATGACTACGGACCGAGACCTTTGGAAATGGGCTGTGCGTGAGAAGACCCGGCAAGCCAAGTAAGATCGTTGCCAGTGCCCCTGGACTGGTTCTTGTGCGGGTGGCACATGAGATGCACCATTTTGAGCGTGGCCGTTGCCAGTACCGCCTGACTGGCTCCTGTAGGATTTTCGAGCGAGATCGTTGCCAGTGCCCCTGGACTGGCTTGTGCGGGTGGCACATAAAAGACACCATTTCGAGCGTGGCCGTTTTCGTGCGGGTGACACGTAAAAGCACCCACTACACTCTCTGAGTGGTTGGCGTTAGGAAGGGCATCCAGCTGTAGAAACTCTGCCAAATCAGACTGGAGCCTGGTGTTGCCATCCGGTTTCACCAGTCCTCAGTCAAATCGTCCAACCCATGCTAGCATGGAAAGCGGACGTTAAACGATGATGATGATGATGATGATGAGATTGTCTTTCTTTAACCCTTTAGCGTTCAAATTAATTTGTCAAAAGTAATCCTTATTTATTCACATTAAAAAAAATTTATCTGATATTATTTTGTAGCTTCAAGATAGGAAAGATCTAATTGCTTATTTTTAGAATGACATTGCAGGGTAGGTGTGAGATGCTGGTTCTGGCCAGTTTGAGCATAAAATGTGTAGAATATTTGGGCCGGATACAGCCAGTCTAAACACTAAAGGGTTAAGTATAATTATATTTTCAAAAACACCACTTAAGCTTCAAATGAACAATCTTGAATTATTATAGCATACCGAATATCATTTAGTTTCTTAATTGCTTTGATGTACTAAGATAAACCAATTCAGACCTAGTGCCATCTACAAAATTTTAAATAAAATTTTGAACTGTTTGAGTAATGCCTCTATTTTATCAAGGTTTAAGTGTTTATTACACTCCATCTTGATGTAGTTAGTTAATTATGTAAGTTTCAAATCTTCATCATTTATTGTTTCACTTATATTAATTTTATTAAATATTAATAAAATAAATTCAAGCCTTCAGATGTCATAATTGTGCTTCAATGTTCACCATCATCTAAGCAGCACACTAAAAATCTGATAGAAATGACAAGTACATTGTATTCATACTCCTCGTTTACTGTGCATGCACATATATTAGAAACAGAATAAGCAATTGCTTATAAAATTATAAATATAACAGGCCTAGAAACAGTTACAGACCTTCACCTACATTTTACCAACAAGTCTCAAATTCTTGCTGGAATTCTGCACCAGCAATGCTTATTTCCAAAACAAGGACACTATATACTGGCAAATTAAAGGCTTCTCCTTCACTTCCAGATTCAGCAGAATGCTGACCAATATATTTCTAGATGACCTAGAATGAAAAGTAGCAGGAACCAAATGAAGGTTTGTAAATGTTACATCCCTTTTGACCAATGACAAGACTGACAAGGTTCTTGATATTCCAGTGTCTTTCACATCAATATTACTTTTGAAACTTAGTCCTAAATGGACCCTTTAGTTAGTCCAACCTCAAGGCATTCTTTGTTTCAAGCTAAAAACGATGTAATTTCTATCAGAACAAAACTAAAAATGATCTTTTCCTTCACCAAAATTCCATATCCCAAGAGTCTGAATTACCTGTGTGATGGCTGAGTGAATTTGTTTCACTTAAACAGATGTCATTGAATGTTAAAGATAGAGAGGGAAGGAGAAAGAGGAAAGAGTTTACATGAAATCATTCATTTTATGTCTGCTTTCCATGCCAGTATGGGTTGGATGGGTTATCATGGTCTGAGTCAGTTCTTAGTAGTTATTGCCCTTCTAGACAGGTCAGAAGACTACCTCTCACTTCTATGTTTCCTTTTGGCTTGGTTTCTACAACTGGATGCCTTTCTATCATTGACCACTTTACAGAAAGTACCAAACTATTTCAATAGAGAAGAACTACCTATTCAACTGACAAAGGAAAAGTACACACTAAAGTACTTAGTCTTTGTCATGCACTAAGAAACAAAAATATTGTACTTTGATACATATTTTACCAAGGATTAGTAATAGCTGTAACTGACAAGGGATAAGTCATGTAAAAAAATCTATACTTGTAGGTGTGCATATGATGCACAAACTTATACTGGATCAACTGTACCATATAATTCAATCCTGCACATTTAACCAAATAAGAACCTGGTCTTTTTTTTTTTTTTTACATAAAAAAGAAATGCTGAACAAAGCATGTGTTTTGATAAGATACTCTGATAATTTGGATCATAAGATTGTAAAAGTCCAATTTATTAAGACCCTTAAAACCAGCTTAACAACTGAAGAGACTGGACTTCTTGCATAGGTACAGAAATAAAAGCCTGATATCCATCCCTATAGAAGCATGTATCAACCTTCTGGATCATTTCTAGAAACCGGCTGTTTAAATCACATTAACCCTCCTGAAAGAAGCCAGTAAATTCATCTCTGGCCATGGCTATTTCTGTTAATGCTGATCTCTTGCTAAAACACAAAGAGTGGTAAGTACATCAAACAAATGTTTTTGATTCAGGAGTTAAATCAAAATGTGGAATTGCTAAGCAAGGAATGCTGCTATGTCTAAATTGGTAATTCAGCAACACTGAGTGACATACAGAAAGCTGAACGATATTGATTAAATATGTAGTCTTGGAAACGGCTGTAAAATAAATATCAGACAGCTGGAGTTGTTCAACATACCTTGGTTGATAACTGGAAGCTGAAACATTATAGATCCTAACAGTACTTACCTACTTCTATCTGTTACAGAGAACACAAGCAGAAAACCTTCACCAGTTCGCATGTACTGCTCTCGCATAGCACTAAATTCTTCCTGACCAGCAGTATCAAGAACTATAAAAAAAAAAAGAGAGAGAGAAACATCATAAAATATACCAGAATGCAGTGTAATTTGTCAGATAAAAATTTCAGATAGACTAAAGAATGTGTTAGAGTGTGTGTGTGTGAGAGAGAGAGAGAGAGAGAGAGAGAGAGAGAGAGAGAGAGAGAGAGAAAGAGAGAGAGAAAGAGAGAGAGAAAGAGAGAGAGAGAGAGGGGGGAGTGGTCAACTTGAAATTTCTCCTACCTGAAAGGAGAGATTTTACTAAATTCAGATGTGCTCTATATGGTAGATCAAATAACTGTTTTCAGATGTTGGGTTAACAGCCACAGAATCAGCTTTTCATTATTGAATAAGTTGCCATATACCAATAACCATTAGTATAGCATGGCACAATAAATGATGGGATGGCAAGTAATTTTTATGAAACATTACAAAAGATCACTAATACTGTTGTAAAAAGACAAGCAATAGCTCCCATCAAGCACTTGTTCTTGTGATGAGATACAACAACAAAAATATTACTTTCAAATTTTGGCAACAAGGCCAGCAATCTTGGGGGGGGGGGTATAAGTTAATTAAATCAATGCTAGTGCTCAACTGAAACTTATTTTATTGACCCTGAAAGGATGAAAGTCAAAGTCAACCTCAGCTGAATTTGAACTCGGAACGTAAAAATGGAACAAAATGCTGCTAAACTTCTTGCCCAGCATGCTAACAATTCTGCCAGCTTGCTACCTTATACAGCAACTAAAATATTACTAATAATATAAGAACCAATGTATTATGTGTAGTGACGTCATTTGGCGCCAAGGTACGGTCGCCATTGCTGCGTTTTTATCCACGCATGCGTGGAGTTCAACATCTAAGCGTTCCCGCTTTTTTCATTCTTTTTTTCTCGCCAGCCTGCGAAGAGGCAACACAGGTCCTACAGAGCTCTCTCATTGAGCGTGGTCGTACCAAGCTGTCTCTCCAACAATCCAACTCTGGGGACAGCTCACAACAACATTCCGGCGTCTCAGCAACCAAAGGCTGCCTATTTCATCCATAAATAAATATTGTTGTGTTGATAGTTCAGAGTTCTGCGTTTCGTTGTTATTCCGAATTTAATATAGGAAAGCAGGTGTACACCTAATGGTGTGTAACCACTTCCCTAAATATGTAATTCCATATACAAAACAATCAGCAAAATACATTCTATTTGCTTCAATGACAATATTAAGGTTAGAGAAGAAGAAAAACCTGTTATTTTACAATTCATGCACTTAAGGTGAGCTTTTTGATGCATTTAACAGTTCGTAAAAGCCCAAACTTTCATCAAATCTTGATTTTTGAATATTTCATTGAATAAAGAATCAGAGAATGAAGGAAATTATAAAGATGCAGATCTTTAATTCTCTTAATTTTTAAATAAGAATACCAGAAGAATTAGATTACAGGAATGTGATTGTGCAATAAAATTAATCTATAAGTTCATATTGGATGCTAAAGTTTCAATACAACCCATCAATTTGTTGATTTTGCATATCTGATAAGTATTTTGATTGACTACAAAAATGAATACTTGCTAATTCCTTCAGCAGAAACCATTCTGTTAGCATAATTTATTTTGAGTGCAGTGGTAGTTTTTACATGTTTTGGATATTAATAAGCATTTATAATTTCCTTGATCTTGCACAGCATCAATTCTTATCAAAATACAAGAGTCACTGCATTTAAATTCTAACTGCAACAATGAACTGATCCCAGGATGTCAGTTTCTGATCTCCAATTCTTGAAGTATCAATTTTTTTTTTTTTTTAGCTACCAAATAATAGTGTGGGACACTTCCAAATCTACTGCAAAAGCCTGAACTATCATTCACCAAAAATATAAATTCATGTGGAGATTCTGCATGCTGACATTTTCGAGATACCTTAATCTGTGTTGTGACAACTTTGTCCTAGAGTCCCTTGTGTTAATGAATTGAGTGTGTTATGAACACACATTCTTTGTTAAGTAGTTGTTCTCTAGTGATGAAACACAACAGCAACTGGTATATTCATGTTCGAATTTGCCAGAACATATTAAGAATAAATATACAAGTCATTTTGATTCTTATTGTTCACTTTACATATGATAATTTAATAATATGTATTGTTATTAATCAAACTCAAAAGTAGATGAAAGAGTATATGACTGTTAGTCTTCAAGAAAAACCTTACTTTGATTAGGAGTCAAAGTATCTAGTTTCACCTAAATAGAACATGGGCTGGTTTCAAACTGGATCTGTTTAGTCATTTATACAGCAATGAATGGTAGTTGTTTGAAACAAATCCATTTGGAGAGCTAAACTTGCAAAGAAAATGACAACACAAGTACAGGAAAATACAAATTTTCCTTTGATTATATTTGGAGGTTCATTAGATCAAATTTTATAATTTTCTTATATGAAGGGAAGAAGTAACTTTTCTAAAGCTTCGTGAGACCACTACTGAGACGCTTCTGAAAAAACAGAAAACCGTTGGAAAACAGTTTATAGCAGAGACTCCATCTAAGAATATCTGAAGAAGGAATTGTAATTCCGAAATATCATCGGACTATAGATAACCAAATTACAACAGGTATATAGTCCATTTTTGTATTATAGTGCATTGTTGTACCATCCAAAACGTTTTATTCTTTAATTACTTAACTGATTTTTAGGGCTCACTGAGCTGCACAATTTAGTCATCAATTATAAATTCACCAATACAACCTAATTGTTGATAATTCTTTAATGAATACCAATATGCATATTCAAAAGTTTTCTTGGAAATATTGCTAAAAAGATTTAGTGACAAACAAACATCTTAATTGGTGAGTTTTACCAAAAGAATATCATCATATACTTGCAAAAATATTGCCTAATCTGTCATTATATATTAGAACATTATATATTGGTACCACAAGGATCCATAATATCTCTGTATTATGTGAGTGATAATATTATTATTATAGCTAACTTATATTCATTTTTATTAGCCAGCTATCCAACAACAACACTATTTCACTTTCATCCTTCTATTGACTTCTTATTATAGTTTATTGCTCCTTACTATAGCCAAAGTGAAGTTATGAACCAACAATCTCTCTAGAGATAAGTCATTTATTGATATGTTGTTGTCATGTATTTCCCAATTTCTACATAGTGTCATATCACCCAGTCATTTGTTTTTACTTCTTACCAGCTCCGATGTTGCCAGGAAGTGGAGCAGGGGATACCAATACCATTTAGTAGATACAGCTCAAGTACAATTAACTCTTTAGAAGTTGACACTGTTCTACTCAACATTATGACTCATTATTTATGATATTAACTGAGTGTCATGGTACTATGGCAAGTTCTGAAACTGGGATCACAAATGTATGTGATTCCAAGTTGGAAATATTCCACTTGTAACATTTAATGCCTTTCAGACATGAACAATACCACAATCTATTCTAAGGTTTTGCACCAATATATGAAATCATTATTTATAATATTCATTGTCCCTACTGACATTGGTTTGATGGTCTTAACAGGCAAGTTTGGCAATACTCCCAAAGCACATTATTGGGGTATAAGTATAGTAAATCAGTTCTGAAAGCATATTAAACACAGTCACATCATGTATACCAAAGATAATTTGAACAGAGTGGTTTCATAGATTCCTTCTTCCAACCAGTAATGTCGAGCTGTTGGCTTGCTTCGCTAAATGCTTAATTAATTAACTGCATTTTTACCTTACATTAGGTTATTCACATTACTAAACAGTCCTTTTGATTTTGGAAAGGTTAAGAATTAATGTCATTAGGAGATTTTTAATAATGTTGACTCCTTGCACCTTCATATTCTGATGGAAATATTTGCATTGCTTTATGGGGACAATGCATGTAATTCCATTTGTTTTAAAGAGTCAAACTCAATTGAGAAATAATTAAGAAATATTTTGAGAAGAAAAGAAAATTAACAATCAATTAAGAATAATTTGTTTTTCATATGGCTGGGGGGTGGGGAACAACTATATGTAACATTAATGAAGCCTGTGAATATTACAAAACCCAGACAATCTTTAATAACAAATAAAGAAGCACAGTTACCCTGGTAGCACCATTACACAGAATAGCAAAGATAGAAAGATTGAGATAAGGATATAAAAGACTGACAATGTTTGCTTTCAGCTAGTTTCCGTAAGATACTTGAACTTCCCTAAGAACACTGAAGTCCAGTTGGATAACCCCCTACTTTCTGTCACTCTTGATTTACTAGCATTATTAGCGCTAGAATTGAGAATCAGAGAAAAATATTTGCACACAAGATTAAATAACCTTCATAAGATTGCAAACAAAATCAGAGATATGATCAGAAACAAAATGGTTAGAATGATAGCATACACACAGCTTCAGAGCATTAAATGATTAACTTATGGAAAAGATTATAAAATTAGCCAGCCTCTCATAACTATAAAGTTGTGGAATTTGAGCTAGAGGATAGAAGATGAGCAAGAAGGAAATGAATAGAAAATTTAGCAATGACCTTCTTGAGTCACAGAAACATCCCATCAAGCTCTTTGACTGCTGTTTCAGTTCCAGATATCAGCAGTGAATGACAAAGTAAGAAAATGTATAAGATTCAATCAGAAGATATATAATTAGGATCTGTTTTTTTTTTTTTTTAAAGAAAATTGACAAAAACTTGTAAACCTGGAAAATTTATTTTTCCCTTTTAATTTAGAAAGTTTTTATCAATCTTCTAAAAAAGGAAGATTCAGTTGTTCCAGAAATTTAATGTTTTATAATTTGCATGTTGACTTATCTCATCACCATTGATTTATTACTTTTTTTTTAGGTTTAATATAATTTAGACAAGTCTGTGTAACTGCCTACTTTCACATATTCTTATGAGAAATAGTAGTAGGAAGTACAACAGAGCCAAGCCAACCCCTTATTTGCATAAGTAGCATGAAAACATATGATCTATCAAATGTTTCGTGACAAGTATCAAGTTTACCAGGTTAACTTCTGATTTCAGTTCAATTCCTTAAAAGAAAGATAAGCAATAAATGTAATGAAGTTTACATCAATCTAGTTTGCCTCCAGTAATTACTAGTACTTATTGCATCAAACCCAATGAGAAGAGATACAGACTACTCTAGACTGGATCCTATAATCTAACTGTTACGAACTATAAACCAATGTTACTGCTTTTGATAATTAAATGAAAGTTTTGAACCACACTGTCAGCAACAAGCTGATACTTTTTGCTTCTAGGCTATGTCATTTAGTCACACACAGGTAAGTACCCAGAGAAATCAGATGTTCAAAGATGTTCATCTCCTCTTTTATTAAGGCATACTAATCCATGTCTACATTATCCAATATGTACATCTTTTTAAGATGGTAGGACATGAAGAAAATTCAGCTGCTATTTCTAGCAGGTTGAGCATCCACATAAAGGCCTTCACTGTAGGCTTGTCTAGGCTATGCTGACATGTCTGAGGGTAATGAAATAAATAAATAACAGGATAGAAGTGTTTCAATCTCAAAGTTGAGCTTTTAGCTTTATAATATCAGCATGTGTAACAAAGCTTTGAACCATTTTCAGTCAATTTCCCAGTCCCTAACTTACTGACGTCAAGTTGGCATCAGATTTCTCCAGAACTAATAAGGTTAGCCATCTTTACAAGCAGAAATATATAAAAGTATAAATAAATGAACAAATAAAATAATAAAAAAAAAAAGAGAGAGAAACAAGATTTTGCCAAAATAGTCTAATAATAATAATAATAATAATAATAATAATAATAATAATAAATCACACAACTTTAATTAAAAAAAAGTTCAATCAGAAGAAATTTTTTTCAAAGAATTTATTATTAATTTTTTTTACAGAAATTAAATAGAAAAAATAATTATAAAAACAAACAAATCTTCATTCTGAAATAGCGTGTCTTGATGGAGTATAACTAGTTGCTTCAGGGATATGTATGTATGCAATTCCTGTATATGTGTGAGTTTTACTGGATAATTACAGTTTATTTATACATACTTATCCACATGCATTATACAGTATGAATAAATTCGAATATGTATAATTACATATAGACACACATACCTATGTATACATTTTTGTATGGAATATTTTGAATAGAGAGAGGAAAACAGTAATTAATTTACATTTAAAGAAATCTTTGAGTGACATTTGCAAACCATTGAGCTAGAGAAAATAGCAAGTGGAAACTAACAACAGGTGCTGGAAACTATTAGGATCTGCTCTAGCATTAAAAGGGATTCATATTACAGTCCTGGCTGGGAATTCCAACAGTAGTTCTTTTAAACAGGGCTTAAAAAATTTGTGCCCATACCCACCCAGAAGAATGTTATAAATTCTTTGTGGGTGTGTCTCTGTCAGAAACCTAATGTATAAGGAAACATGTGAAGGAGTGGTGTGGCAGAACTAAAAGGAGGAAGAGAGGGACAGACAGAATTACTGAATTTTCAAACTAACAAAATAGGAGTTTAAAACAGTTTTAGGTTGGTTAAGCAGAGACAACTATTATTGTCAAAAATATTAAAACATTTGAAGAATTTTCACCAATTTTGATTTATGAAACTTGTGATAAAGAAAAAAGGAAGTTGTCAGTTTGTATATACACAAAAAAAGAAAAATAAATATAAAATAAATAAATAAATAACCCAACAGCATTATTCCATGTGCCACACAAGCCCTCTAATCCTCATATGTATGATCATGTGTACAAATAATTTAACAACTCTGACAATTTTTAAATCTGCCTAGGTAGTAAAAATTGATTGGGCTATTTACGATATATTTTGTAGATTTATTCAAATAGCATTTGAATGAGTATATTTTCTGGTCATCTACAGATGTTCTATTTTTTTCATATATGAATGTTTTGAGTTAAATCTTATCCGATGGAAATATATACAACAAATCATGGATTTCAATGTCTTTATCCAATGAGACAGTTTATAGATATATTTATTGAAATCTATCTAAACTTTTTATAAAATAGCAATAATCCTCACCAACAAAGTTAGTTTTTGTATGTGGCAGATGTTCAGGTGCAATAAACACTGTAAACAAACAGGAAACAACTATCTCATTCCAGGGAGAAAAATTAGAGGTAGTCGATAGCTTCCGCTATCTGGGTGACCAAGTTAGTAGTGGGGATGGGTGCACTGAAAGTGTAACTGCTAGAATAAGAATAGCCTGGGCCAAGTTTAGAGAGCTCTTACCTCTGCTGGCGACAAAGGGACTCTCACTCAGAGTAAAAGGCAGACTGTATGACGCATGTGTACGAACAGCCATGCTACATGGCAGTGAAACATGGGCTGTGACTGCTGAGGACATGCGTAAGCTCGCAAGGAATGAAGCCAGTATGCTCCGCTGGATGTGTAATGTAAATGTGCATACCCGTCAGAGTGTAAGTATCTTGAGAGAAAAGCTGAACATAAGAAGCATCAGTAGTGGTGTGCAAGAGAGACGATTGCGCTGGTTTGGACATGTGGTGAGAATGAATGAGGATAGCTGCGTGAAAAAGTGCCACTCTCTAACAGTTGAGGGAACCCGTGGAAGAGGTAGGCCCAGGAAGACCTGGGCTGAGGTGGTGAGGCAAGACCTTCAAACATTGGGCCTCACCGAGGCGATGACTACTGACCGAGACCTTTGGAAATGTGCTGTGCGTGAGAAGACCCGGCAAGCCATGTGAGATCGTTGCCAGGGCCCCTGGACTGGCTCTTGTGCGGGTGGCACATAAGATGTACCATCCTGAGCGTGACCATTGCCAGTACCGCCTGACTGGCCTTGTAGGGTTTTCGAGCGAGATCGTTGCCAGTGCCCCTGGACTGGCTCTTGTGCGGGTGGCACATAAAAGACACCATTTCGAGCGTGGCCGTTTTCATGCGGGTGACACGTAAAAGCACCCACTACACTCTCTGAGTGGTTGGCGTTAGGAAGGGCATCCAGCTGTAGAAACTCTGCCAAATTAGATTGGAGCCTGGTGTAGCCATCAGGTTGCACCAGTCCTCAGTCAAATCGTCCAACCCATGCTAGCATGGAAAGTGGACGTTAAACGATGATGATGATGATGATGATGATGATGATGATACTAATAAGGCAATAAGATTACATCACAGTAACATAGAAATACCACTAACTCAATAAAAGCAAAGACAATATGAAAAACCAAAGTCACTTTAGATTTAATTTCAAGAAAAATTGTAAAGAAAAATTACAAACTATAAAATCTTAAATTACTTGCATGATATTTTATGCAAGTAAAGTTTTGTTTGTACCTTTTTGCAAATATTGTTCTTTGGTAAAACACTAATCATGAATAAACAATAAAATTCTAACCATGTGAATGAGCAATCATTAATCAGATTGGGGTTATGACTTTCTGCTCCTGTTGAAGATGAAATCACTCCAGTCAGGTGAGTTTGAATGGTCAAGTAGCATAACAGCAGTCATGAAAGTACATAAGCAACAGGCATCTTTCAATCTAGATATACCATACCGCATGAATTTTCTGCGACTATACAGTAATCTTTGCCAAGTTCAATACAAATGCATTAATTAGACTCAGTTTCTATTCATTGGGATTTATTGGATGCAGCTAGTAATCTAGCACAAAGTTTGTGCTTGGAATATCAACTGGTGTTTTAGTATGTGTGTGTGTGTGTGTGTTTTGATTAAGTGGGAGAGATAATGTTCACTATTTTTTCGTTGCTCAAGTAAATACTGACGAATGCTACAAGAGTAATCAATTGTTACAGGTGGTAGGTCATAATCCCATTATATGAAAGTTTCTAGACAACATTACTGTATTTCAGATGCAGAGTTCCAAACCAGAAAATAATTAGTTAATTACATACTTAAGACTATTAAGTCATTGCTTGATCACAAAACTGATTTTTATCCAGTCAAACATTTTAAACATATCATTATCATTTAACATCCTCTTTTCATACTGGTATGGGTTGGACAATTTGACAAAAGATGGTAAATTAGGAGAGTGTGTTAAGCTATACTAACTGCTTTGGCATAGTTTCTATGGCTGGATGCTCTTCTGAACACCAACCACTTTACAGAGTGTACTGGGTGCTTTTTAAGTGGCACCAGTAGCAGTGAGGTCACCAAGTAATCTGCAAGACAAGGCCCCTCAACTGAGGAGCGAAGCAGTGTTGAGGGAGGTGACTTAGTGCAAGGTGATGAAAGTATAGAGTATGAATACAGGGACAGAAATAGGTGTGTTGCAGTAAGGGAGATACATGGCAACCTTAGTTAGAGAAAGAGAGGGAAAGAGAGAGTGTGTGAGTAGAGAGAGAGTGGACAGAGTGTGGAAGGAGAGAATGGAGAGAAAGAGAGAGTGGAAAGGGTGAGTGGAGAGAGTGGAAAGAGAGAGAGAAGTGAGGTAAGATGGAAAAGATATGTGGAGTACACTCAAGTTACAGGGAGGTATATACAGTGAAGTGGACCAGAAACTGGATAGGGGAATGTAGTGAGTGGGCACAGGTAGAGGGAGGGGGTGTTAAGAGGGTTTGTGAGAAAGAAAGGAGAGGGACATATTTGCAAGGGTGAGTGGAAGGTCGAGGGAAGGGGTATCCTTGAAACTTAAAGTTTTGATAAGTCAAGGACATTTTAAACTTAAAACTGTTAAGGTACTGAACAACGTGGTTCTTGAAAACTCAAAACAGCTAAGTTATTTAGCAATTCATCAAATAACAACTTTGATTAGCACTCAAACATGCCTTCTCCATCACCAACATAAAATTTGGAGTGACAGGTGTAAAATAATTTAGCTGAATAGGTTGAGTTAGCACTGGTTCTCAACCATTTTTTTCCTATGGACTCCTTTGATTCCTATTTTACTCTACTAGACCTCCACAACCATCTGATGTTTTAAAAAATCCTATTATATTTTTATAATTAAATATTATTAAGAACTGTATAAAAAAATTTGCTAAAATATTTTGTATTATAGGAGTATAATTAATTTATTGCACTTAAATTTTAACAACAAAATCTTATATGAATGCCAAAGGGTCATGTGGACCACGGTTGAGAACTACTGAGTTAGTCTTTCACTTGCGACTACTACTTATGTGCTTAGTTGGTTCTCTGCTGATTCAAAATTTGGAACCTGTGGTCCCATCACAGAAGTTTAGCTGCTGAACTAGCTATTTGAGTCACCAATGTAAAATAAGCTACTTTACATTACAAAAGTCACCGAGCTTGCACATAATTCTGTTATTCTCCAAGAAAGCCTTGTTAGTGAAATGTGTATTTAGTATAGTTGTTTTAGAAAGATAGCAATTTGTTGCATAACTAAAGCTTCCAGAAGACATATTTCCAGGTGTTCTTATAAGAAAAGTAGAAGTAGCAGTACAATAAAACCATCCTTCATTTGTCAATTGTGAATATGGTTTGGATGCTTATGACAGCTCATATATCACTCATCAACTCTACCACATGCATGCACACACAAAAGCAGGAGGGTGAAGCCAATTTATAGAAGCAAGACTTAAATACTTACTGTCTAAGCGTGCTACTATACTATCTATTTGACATTGCTTTGTATAGGAATCTTCAATAGTGGGATCATAGTCTGTGACAAAGTAGGACTGCAAACAAACAAAATAAAAACAAATTAGTAAATCATTCAGCATGTATATTATTATATATAGTTCATAAAGTTAAACAAATAGTTATTATATGGAAAAATGCGAGCAAGAGAAATAATATTCTTAAGACTATAAACCTGGAAAAGTACGGGACAAGTTATTACACTTGGAGAAGTTCAGGACAAGTTATTACATCTGGTACAGTACAGAACAAGAAAACTTTTACTTAAAATATTGCAGCTAAGGATAAAATTTCAAATAAAATATTTAGATTTAGAAAATATTAGCTTTTATTAAAACTAAAAATTCTATTACAAGTTATTGCTTCTATTTGTTATTTCTTTTAAAAAATTCATTTTTTAAATTATTAATTAATAATTAGAAATTTAAAAATAGGTTATAAAAAATATTAGCAGTACATAATTAATACAAAAAATAGAATAATACAAAAATTAGTTACATATTTCAGTAAAATCTACCAATAACAACAAATTCACAGTAAAATTTGCTTGAGTTATTGTCTAAGTTATTGCTAAAGTCTTCACATTTTTAGTCTTGACCCAATGCCTATTTTTTACATAATGAATTTGCCTACCATATATACTATTCTACTTTGCATAAAACTTTAGCTATATTGGTACTTCTGGCTCTCATTTTTAAAGTATTCTAGTGTTTCAATATTTTAACAAAATGATGGTACCTTTTTCAATTATAATGTCACTTTGTAAATTAAAATCAAACAATGTTTTTAATATTCAAATTTTATCCTGAGCTGCAATATTTTAAGTAAAAATTTTCTTGTCCTGTACTTTACCAGATGTAATAACTTGTCCTGAACTTTTCCAAGTGTAATAACTTGTTCTGTACTTTTCCTGGTTTATTATTTTAAGAATATTATTTCTCTTGCTCACATTTTCCCATGTAATCCATGTTTTTTCCAGACTATGCTATTATGCTAATTAATAATTTAAGATTTTACCTTAGTGAAAATTGATTAATAAATTTAAAGTGTGTGTTGTGTGTGTATGTGTGAGAGAAGGTGTGTGTTGTTGTGTGTGTGTGTGTGTGTGTGAGGGAGAGACTGCAACGTACATTTTTTAATTTATTTTTTCCTTGCATCTTTGAGTGTGTGAGTGATTGACTGAGAAAGAGAGAGAGAGGTGTGTATTGTCAGAAAGAGAGAGAGCAAGTGTGTTGCTGTGTGTGTGTGAGAGAGAGAGAGAGAGAGAGAGGTGTTGTCAAAGAGAGAGAGGGAAGGAGAGAGTGATAGCATAAATTCTTTTATTTATTTAGTTTCTCTCATCTTTTTTAGTGAGTGAGCGTGCGATTGATTGAGAGAGAGAGAAAGAGAGAGGTGTTGCCATGTATGTGTAAAATGGCTAGGGTCAGTCACACATGCACACAAATATATACATGCATAAATACATACGCATACATGTTTTTTTTTTGTGTGCATGTGAGATAGAAAAAGTCAGTCATTGAATGAAGGTGTGTTCTTATGACAATTTTTTTTGCATGTATGTATAAGTAGCTAAAATTTACGCAATCACTCTCTCTCTCTCTCTCTCTCTCTATCACATACACACCTTTTCTCTCTCTCTCTCTCTCTCTCAGTCAGTCAATCACTCACAAATTCACTGAAAAAAGATGTACGCTGTCTCTCTCACATACACACACAACACACTTTCTGTCTCGCACCCCTCCAGCAACACACACACCCACCCATGTCCACTTTCTCTCTCTTTCACTTTATGCTAACTTCAAACAAAATGTACATTTCCACTCACAAAAGTAAATAAAAATTTTTTATGGAATTTACTAAATGCCATAAGGTAACAGCTGAGCCATGCACACATGCCTTCGTGTTAAAACAGAAGATTGCCAAAATGGCTAGGCTATTGCCAAAATTTCTAAAATAATATTAAAATTTTTTTTCATTTTCATGATATAACTGCATTAATTAATACAGATAACATAATTAAACTAATTGCAAATTAGCGGTGTCATTGATAATTTTTTCCTTTCCTCAATGACGCTGGTGACGTATATTAAAAGTCCCCTTATAGAATTATATTCATAAAAAAGTATAGAACTAGATTATCACTCTCAAATTTGAGAAACAAACACTCATAGCATTTTTCCTTTAAAACTTCATTGCATGAGATTGATTCCATTAAATTCCTCAAATTGAGCTCTATCATTTTAGCTTAATTAAGATATAGTTTGTTTTTAAAATAAATAAGTTAATTATAGTTAAATCCAATTTTTCTTACCTTACTAATATTTTTTTTCATGATATTTTACCTCACAACTTTTTTGATACAAATTTTTGTTGTATGAGATCAAAACTATGAAATTCTTCATGCTTTCTTCTATCATAGAAGCTAAGATAAATATATTTTGCTTTTAAAATAAAAAAAGTTATTTAGATCTAAACTTGAATGGAGGCATTACTCTCTTATAGTGTTGCTACAAATTTTGATGAAAACTTTTTTCTACTGAACCAAATCTCAATTTTTTAACAGTTTTCAATTTGGTTAAGAATAGAATTAGTGACAAAGCTCTGAAGATGCTGTGTGAGCAGATTGTGGCCTTATATGTTTATATGACATTTCTTCTGATATTATTAAGTCCCTATACCAACAGTACTGTTGTTATTATTTAGGGCAGGTTCTCATATCAATTTTTCTTTTGATGAAGATTGTTGTGTCATTCCTTATGTTTCTTCACTTATGTTTCAAACTGGCACAGATATGGCTGTGCGGTTAAGAAGTTTGCTTCCCAACCATGTGGTTTGGAGTTCAATTTCATAGCATGATAACTTGGACAAGCATCTTCTACTATAACCCTGGGCTGACCAAAGCTGTGGATAGTAACATTATTGTTACTTCCCAGGTCAGTGGATCTTATGTTGGCTTTGTGTCTTCAAAGACATGCAGAATAAGATATCCCTTATTTGAGAAATAAAGATGGGTTAGTAACAAGAAGAGCATTTAGCTCTAAAAGAAGGCATCAACAATATATTCCCACAACTCATGCCAGCATGGAAAATGGACGTTAAATAATGATGATGATGATGCTTGTAATGTGTTGCAAACTGCAGATTTTCTATTGTGGTTACTTTAAGTTTCCAGTTATGTAGACATTTATCAGGATATTACCAGAGTAACATTCCAGGAAAAATAAACCATTCTGATTTTCTGAGAATGCATAACTCTTCGATAGCAGAAATGAGTTATTTTCCCCACAACAGCATAACAAAATCTCCAGAATTAAGGTGAAGTAGGAATCAAAAATAGAAGGGAGTGAAAACAAAAAAGAAAAATGAGAAAAGTGAACAGTGGAGTGCATACAAATGCATATGTCCAAACGTATGCACATGGGAGTAGGCCACTGAAGGAACTTAGTCTAGTAAAGGTGGCATGACCCATTAATGTAATAAATACTCCTCAAAATGTGTTTCACCAAAATGTCAGACCTGATATTTAAAAAGAGATTATAGTTATGTAGATTTTTTAGGATGATGAATTGTGCAAAGATCAAATCTTTTATTTCAATTTTTGTTAGGCACTCTCTTTCAATAATCTTGCATATGGTATTACAGATGTAAGGTTATTTTTCTGCTTTTAATTGTTAAATGCAGTCAGTTAATTTTGTTGTAATTCTTTTTTATTGATGAGTCTAAAAGAAGTACAGCTGTAGAATCATTGCTTGAAATTCGCTTCAGCCCATGCATCATATATGTGCTACTTCAAGGCTTAGTTTTATACAGGTAATTTCTGCTGCACAAATAATGGATTTTGTGTTGCAAGACATATTTCAAGGGCATGCATTACTTTTCTGCATAAGCATATGGCTTCTGTTCTTACAAGTGTGTATGTGAGTATCATCATCATTTTCACAACTACTTTTCTATGCTCACATGAGTCAGACAAATATACATTATGCAGAGTTTTTATGGCCACATTCCTTTCTTGTAGCCAATCTATTTCTATTTCCTAGCAAAGTAATAATCTCCAAGTCTATTGAACAACAAACTGACTGGAATTTTTTATGCAGAGAACTGAAAAGGAACAAGTCTTATGGAGCTTCTTGTTTACAAACTAGCAAGGAAAATACAAACTCTCTCTCACACACACACACACACGAAACAGGCTTCCTTCAGGGTTTGTCTATTAAATCAACTCGCAAGGCTTTGGTTGACCCTTGGCTATACTAGAACACACTTGCTCAAGGTGTCATTCAGTGGGACTGAACCTGAAAGTATATGGCTAGCAAGTGAACTCTTAACCACCTAGTCATGACAGCAAGAGAACATACTGAGACAATCAACCAAAATTCTATTTATACAGGAATATGAAAGACAAGGTTGATAACCTTTTCGATGAATTATAATTAATATTGGACATTGCAAATGGAGCTGTTGTGTTAGTAGCATTAAGCACAAATAACTGAAGAAATTATTGCTAGTTTTGGGTGTGTGAGTAATCTGAAGAACTGTTGTCTGCCCAGAAAACTAACATTAAACAAATTACTTATATTCCATGTTTATCTCAGCCAAAGTTATGAAGTAAACAACTAATGTTATACCTAAACAGTTTAATATAGTCAATTACTCCACCTCCTGGGATGTAGTAATGGGGTAAAAAGGAAAAATAAGAGAAATACCAAACAAATTGTTCAGTTTAGGCACAAGGCCAGACAAAACACACATGCATGTATACACTCACGATCATTAATCTCAGTTGGAAAATCCTGAATTTATTTATGACTCAAAGAATAAAACTTGAACAAGCCCATGAATATACATACGTAAGGTTCATCTTGAAAGTACTAAGGATTGGTAATTTACTGATTAGAAGGCTCAACAGGTAAAAAAAAAAAAAAAATGAGGGGAAAAAAACAAGTTTTATCCATAAAATAATTATTCAACTGTAATAAACAATAATCTAGTCACTAAGTGCATGTTTATATATGTGTGTGTACATTACATATATATATAGACACACACACATTGTGTAGTGTGTATGTGAGTGTAGTACATGTGTGAGTACTATGTGTATGTGCTGTGTATATAATAATAAAATAATAAATTCTATTCCTTAAGAACATTCAAATTCTATCCTAATGCTGCGATACCTACTTATGTTTAACATGGGATTGTTTTAAGCTAACAAGTGTACATCCACATGGTCACATGACCTGTTAGAAATATCAGCCAAATCTGCATCAAATACTCTCTCTCCATACTATCTTAAACAGGTAGCACACATTGAATGGTGTAATCTTAGATGTATTATATCTGAAACTAAGGCTAGATGGTCATGGCTGGAACACCTTAATCATATGCTAGCATGTTCGGAGCTGTCTTCGGGTTAAACTACAACTGAACACATTAATGTAATGAGGATCTCTCATTTTACTTTTTCTTTCAGATGCGATATATCAAAGGCCACATTGCCATCTTTAGAAATTTCAAATACATTTCGAAGAGTCTGAAGAAATTTGGCTGCTATTCTAGAAGGTAATGCAGCCATTTAGAGCTACTCATTGGTTCATGTGATAGGTGTATCAATATTATGTGGGCTGAGGCAGTGTGGAGTAAACAAGTCAGGAGGAAGAGTGGCTGCAATATTAACAACACATAACTAGGATATAAAATAACCATAGTAATATTATCGTTGCTGATAGTAAATGTTTAAGTAACACTATTTTGATTATCACTGAGAGAATGGTAATACGTGATATGTTGCAAAGTATCTTGAACTCCTTTTGGGACTATGTTTCTTAATGAAATACATGGTGTAGATGTTTCAATTCTTTTTGAAGATAAAGAATTTGGTGAGATTTAGTAAAATAACGTTTTTGATATTAAGTTAGCGTGTACAATGTAAACGATTCTTGCATAAACTTACAAAGGTAGCTTTTAATTTCAATATAAACACTTGAAATCAAGCATTTTTGTATCAGCACCTGAAACAGTCTCGAGTGGTTGCAACTAAGAGAGTTAATCAGTTCTACTGGAGCAGACTTATGGTTTGAAGTAGTTAACTAAATAATTAAAAGTGACCCAGCTATTGAGTACAAGAGTTACGAACTGTTTCAATCATAAATTGTGTTTTCTGTCATGCAAGTCAAATTTTTTAGATCGAAAAGTTAGGTCGACTTACACACCAAGACAACTTTGGAGGACCAAAAATTCTATGTGAAATGCAGTAGGATTTGGAAAGATAGTAAAGATGTTTGAATATTTACACTATATGTTTACATTATATAATACATCAACTTGTATGCAGGAAAAAATGGTAATATTTGCTTGTGTGGAGTGTGGACATCCAGTTTGTTGTACAATCTGGTTTTTGCATCGAAGAATGACAGGGACCTTCTCTTTGTGGCTGGTGACTTCAATGGTCATGTTGGACAACATTCATGGTGTACATGGAGGCTATGGTTTTCGTTCCTGCAATGAGGAGGGAACCAGACTGCTGGAGTTCTGTGATGCAAATGACTTTATGGTCTGCAATACTAACTTCAGGAAACCTGTCAGTCACCTAGTCACCTACCGTTCTGGCAGGCACACTAGTCAAATTGACAACATCCTTGCCACGAAAAGGGAAAGATGGCTGCTTATAAATGCCAAAACCTTCCTAGGCGAAGAATGTACCCCACAACATAGACTAGTAGTTAATGACTTCAGGATCAGGGCTACGTGGCTGCCCAGAAGACGACCAGCATGGAAGCTCAAAGATCCTGCGAATGGACAGAGATTTAGAGACTTATTACTCGAAGCCTTTGACGAAATAGAGGGGGATATAGCTTCACACGATGTAGAAGACAACTGGAGGTTTCTACGGGACAACCTGCTGAGGGCCACTGACCAAATCTGTGGATGGTGCAAAGTCCCCTCTCGACCCAAAATAACGTGGTGGTGGAACAATGTTGTTGACAGGGCTATTAGACAAAAGAAACAGGCTTGGAAGGACTGGAAGAACAGTGGTAGCAGGGAATTGTATCAGACTGCCAGAAGGGAAGCTAGGTGACAGGTTTATTTAGCCAGAGGGGAAGCAGATGAGAAAAAATTTGCCAATGTTCTGCGCTGTGAGGATGAAAGACTTGAGGTATTTCGTGTTGCGAGACAGTGTGTGAGAGAAATGTGTTCACATGGATGATGGTACACTTGCACTAAACGAGGCTGCAAAGAGAGAGGTTTGGAGGTGCCACTACGAAAGATTGCTCAATAAAGAGAATGAATGGGAGAAAGAGAGTCTGCCGAATGTCGACCCAACAGAGGGACCAGCTATCCAAGTTGACAGTACCATGGTAGATAAAGCAATTAAGAGTATGAAGACAGGGAAAGCCCCCGGCCCATCAGTTATCACTGCAGAGATGCTCAAAATATCTGGCAGTGTTGGCTATAGCCTAGTCACCCGTATTGTTAACCAGGTGATACACAAAGGAGTCATACCCAATGACTGGTGTAGCAGCACCATAGTCAACTGCTACAAAGGTAAAGGTAACGCTCTAGACACAAACAATTACAGAGATATCAAGTTGTTGGACCAGGTAATGAAGGTCACGGAGAGGGTCATAGCACAACAAATTAGGGAGAGAGTCAGTTTAGATGAGATGCAGTCTGGGTTCGTTCCAGGAAAAAGCACCACTGATGCTATATTTCTGGTAAGACAGCTGCAGGAGAAATACCTAGCCAAGATAAACCTCTGTACCTGGCTTTCGTTGACATGGAGAAAGCCTTTGACAGGGTCCCCCGATCCCTCATCTGGTGGTCAATGAGGAAACTAGGGATAGATGAGTGGTTAGTGAGAGCTGTGCAAGCCATGTACAGGAACGCTGTCAGTAAGGTGAGTGTTGGCAACGAGTACAGTGAAGAATTCCTGGTAGAGGTAGGGGTCCACCAAGGTTCAGTCCTCAACCCCCTCCTATTTATCATAGTCCTCAAGGCGATAACAGAGGAATTCAAGACGGGATGCCCCTGGGAGCTCCTCTATGCTGATGACCTTGCACTAATTGCTGAGTCACTATCAGAACTAGAGGAGAAGTTTCAGGTGTGGAAGCAAGGACTAGAATCGAAGGGCCTTAGAGTCAACCTAGCTAAAACCAAAGTCCTAATAAGTAGGAAGGTAGAAAAAACACAAACCCCTTCAGGTAGATGGCCCTGCTCAATCTGTAGAAAAGGCATAGGTAGAAACTCTATAAGATGTACCCAGTGCAAGCTATGGACACATAAGAGGTACAGCAATATCAAAGGAAGGTTAACTAGAAAGTTAGTTTTTGTATGTGGCAGATGTTCAGGAGCAATAACCACTGAAAATGTGCAGAAAACAACTTCTGCCACATTCCAGGGAGAAAAACTAGACGTAGTTGATAGCTTCCGCTATCTAGGTGACCAAGTTAGTAGTGGGGGAGGGGCGCTGAAAGTGTAGCTGCTAGAATAAGAATAGCCTGGGCAAAGTTCAGAGAGCTCTTACCTGTGCTGGTGACAAAGGGTCTCTCTCTCAGAGTAAAAGGTAGACTGTATGATGCATGTGTACGAACAACCATGCTACATGGCAGTGAAATATGAGCCATGACTGCTGAGGACATGCGTAAGCTCGAAAGGAATGAAGCCAGTATGCTCTGATGGATGTGTAATGTCAGTGTGCATACTCGACAGAGTGTAAGTACCTTGAGAGAAAAGTTGAACCTAAGAAGCATCAGTTGTGGTGTGTAAGAGACACAATTGCGCTGGTATGGTCACATGGCGAGAATGGATGAGGATAGCTGTGTGAAAAAGTGCCACATCCTAGCAGTTGAGAAAACCTGTGGAAGAGGGAGGCCTAGGAAGACCTGTGATGAGGTGGTGAAGTGTGACCTTCGAACATTGGGCCTCACCGAGGCAATGACTTCTGACTGAGATTTTTGGAAATATGCTGTGCGTGAGAGGACCCAGCAAGCCAAGTGAGACCAAAATCCAAGGCCTCTGCCAGGGATGTAGCCAGCCCACTTATGCGTACCTTTCCTTCATTGGACACTAAACTCCACTTGCGAAGACCTGTTGAGGCAAGTGAAATCAAAATCGAACTAAATTCGACGACTGGCCCCCATGCCAACGTCTCCTTCATTGGACACTAAATTCGGCTTGCGAAGACCTGTCGGGGCAAGCGAAAGCGAAATCGTGATGGCACCTGTACCGGTGGAGTGCTAAGAGCACTGTTCGAGCGTGATCGTTACCAGCGTCGCCCTCCTGGCACTTGTGCCAGTGTCACGTGAAAAGTCTTTCAAGCGAGATCGTTGCCAGTGCTGCTGGACTCACTCCTGTGCAGGTGGCAAGTAAAATACACCATTTTGAGCGTGGCCGTTGCCAGTACCGCTTGACTGGCCTTCGTGCTGGTGGCACGTAAAAGCACCCACTACACTCTCGGAGTGGTTGGCATTAGGAAGGGCATCCAGCTGTAGAAACTCTGCCAAATCAGATTGGAGCCTGGTGTAGCCATCTGGTTCACCAGTCTTCAGTCAAATCGTCCAACCCATGCTAGCATGGAAAGCGGACGTTAAACGATGATGATGATGATGATTTCATTTGTCAGTGTGCAAACTGGAAGAGATAGAATGTTGGATAAGATACCTGACAATATTTGCTCCAACCCACTCTGCTTTGAGTTCAAACCCTGCTGAGCTCAATTTTGCCTTTCATCCTTCCAGCAGTAAAAAAAAAAGAAATACCAATCTGAGAATCCAAGATGGTGGATTGGCAAAACTATTAAAGTGTCAGATGAGATGTTTTGTGGTATCTATACCAAGTTTTTGTGTTCTGGCAGCAATACCTGCAGTGAGACTGGTGGTGCCAAGCTGTATCATACATTAAGCAAAGCCTTAGCACTGGACAAAACTGGTGGCTTGGGAGAGGAAGTAGCATACACAAGCAACTTCCTAGTTAAAAAAAAAAAAAAACTTGACCAGTCCTGCAGACATAGGTGCACATATATGGTCAGCTCTCTGACAGAAGCCCTAAGTCCATCAGCAGACTATGTGGGTTTTTAGATCCCCACTTCCAGTTGGTCTCAGTTGAGTAGATCTATGACAGGGAGCAAACCAATCATATGCTTGGAAGTGACCCACAACTACAGTATAGCATGTAAGTCATAACAAAATTTAGCCCAAGACATACTCTTTTTAGAGTGTCAATGAATTGCTAAGCAGACCATATTTAAATTTCTGTCCAGTTTTGTTTTGATTATCCAAAGATTCTGATAAAGACTGCAGAGGAAACATGTTAGATGAGCTGAATTACAGCTTAGGAGATTAGCTATCTCAACATAATAACAATTATAATCCTTTCTATAAACACGGCCTGAAATTTTGGAGAGGGGGTGGGGTTAGCAGATTTCATCAATCGTAATGTTCAACTGGTACTTATTTCATTGACTCCAAAAGGATGAAAAGCAAAGTCAACCTTGGAATTTGAACTTAGAATGTAAAGTTCTGTAAAATGTCACTAAGCAATTTAACTGGCATGTTAAAGATTCTGCCAGCTTTCCACACTAAGGCAGTCTAATCAAACCTAAACGAGTTGTCTCCCATACTTTTCAGAATAATTAAAATAATATTAATCACACATTAGCATTGTCTTTTCTTCACTGCACAACTATTTCGAATTGTCTTTTTAATGCTCACTGAATTTGGCTATATAATAGTAATAATAATAACAACAAGCGCACTCAGAGAGTGGAAACCTCTGCCAATGCAACACCAACATCTTTTCAACGATTAGCCAGAGATGATTTTTAAAATGAGAATATCTGAAATAAACTCGACTGCTCTCACAAACAAGAATACTAAAAATGAAACCGACTGCTCTCAAAAATTAAGCAAAAAAAACAAAAAAAAAACAGGAAAAATAATCCAGAATCCTTGACCAGTATCAGATCAATCCCAAAATCTAATCAGTTCATGCCAGTCACAAGGCCAAACATGCCTGAAAGTTTCATCTGAATCCATCCAGTGGTTCTTGAGATAGCTTGTCTACAGACAAACAAACAAACATGACTGAAAACAATACCTCTGCCTTTGGTAAGGTGGAGGTAATAATAATAATGATGATGTTGATAATGGTTTCAAATTTTGGCACATGGCCAGCAATTTCAGGGAAGAGTGTAAGTCAATTACAATGACCTCAGTAATCAACTGGTATTTGATGAAATGCTGCTGAGCATATAGTTTCTGATATAGGAACAAGGCCAGCAAAATTTGAGTGGAGGGTGTTACAATCAAACCTAGTATTTGGTTGGTATTTTATTTTATCGACCTCAAAGAGATGAAAGGCAAAGTTTGAAATCAGAACATAAAGTGCCAGAATAAATACTGCAAAGCATTCTCCCCCCTTGATACTTTAATGATTTTGCAAGCCTGTCTCCTTCCAAATAACGATAGTAGAAATAGTAGTTGGGGCAGCAACAGCAACACTAGTAGTTTTTTCTACAATAAGAGCTAAACTAATGGTATTTTAAAAATTTTTATGCCATACTGCTGTTCAAATGTTAGCATATGAGATGGGGAAATCAGCTCCACCTGTGCAAGTAAAACTAAACAGGCTTTAATGAATAGTGCTACCTTTTGAACTAAACCAAATTGTGAAAGACAGAAAGAAGTGGCATTACATATATTCAAGGTCAATAGGAAAGTAGTTGATATAAAAGAGAACTCAAATAGTTCACCACAAAAGGAAGGATTAGGTAACACTATTGTCATTATTAAAGCACCAGTTATAATTCATCCCAGATACAAGAAAATATAAACAAGAGCAAACTCATATTACAAGAGACAGCATTATCAAAATGAGTCACTGACCAAGGAAAGGTGCTAAGGTCAAGATTCAAGAATACAAAAGCCAGCTCTGTTCTGTCTACCTGTTTTCTCTTTCTCCCTCTTTCCTTAACCACCTGCCAACCCTTTACAACCACAAGGCAAACAGAACCAGCTATGTATGAATGAATAAAATTGGGGATGTTGGACAAGGGAGAAGAATCTCTGAAGCATTTCTCTAACAGGATATGAACACTCTGGAAAGCTTCTTGTGGAATAGCTAACCTAAAAAACATTGTATACCAGACAGAGACATAAACAAATATGGCTAAAGATTAGCGATAACACAATGCAAGTTTTTTAAAGGTTATATCAGCAGAGTATCATCACTATCAGTTTTACATCCTAGATATATTTTTACTCAAAAAACTGAAACGTAGAGAAGAAAAAAAAAAGATGGCCTCAGTCTCTCTAGTTACTGTGGTTATTGTGAGGAAATGGTGTATTCCTTAAATTCATTGGCAAGTATGGGTATTACTGAAGATTTAGACTTTATGTAATTTTATCTAGGGCAATTCAGCCAAACAGAGCCAATCCTTCTCCAAGTTATACCCGCAAAAAGAGTGGGTAGATCTGATCACTGCAAGTTAATGACATGCTCATTAATTTTATAGTGCTGTTACCACTTACAGTTTTCTTCAGATGCAATAATTTCATTTTCTTATACATCATTTCTGGAAAGGGATTTGGCCTTATAAACAAGAGGATGCAAGATCAAGATGAGAGAAATCAGGGAGGAAGTGGAATGTGTATAAGACACGGTAATATTGCAACCTCATTCAATCTATAACGGCATGGAAAAGAGACATTCAACTCATAAGGATGATAATGATCTTTGTGGTTGTCATCATCATCATCATCATTCTTTTCTATATAGGACACGCAATATTGATGAAACAGAGAACCACAACCACTAGCTCCTTCATCAGTTTGGAGTTTTTCCATCACTCAGTCATTTTCTCTCTCTCTCTCTCTCTCTCTCTTGGTCTGATGTCAAATACATGGGCAGGGTGTTTTCACTGCCTTGTCAGTTGTTCAGCATAGCAACAACAGTGATGAACTACAAATACATGACAGTCCATTTGATAAAAAAAAGGTGACCATCTCATTCATTCTACTATTGACTCTACTCTCTGTCTATGTTTACTTACAAGTATACTCAAAAAGTAAACACACAATACTCTGCTTTGTTTTTTTTGTTTTTTTGTTTCTTTTCTTCTATCTCTTTCAGATAAATTAACCAAAACTGAAACTGATATCTTGTTAGTGCGTTTGTTCGCTACAGCTAATACACTAAAATATAATCCAAATTAAATTTTAACCATATAAAATTTGGCCTTGATCAAGACAGTTTACACCTCACACTATCAATGTTTTTTTCCCCTTCTTCTTCTGACATAATTGCAGATGAAGTAAGATCTGGTGAGAATTAATGGAAACTATTACCAGAAATATAAATATATATAGTATGAGTGACAACAAATCTAATCATAATGATGACAATGAAATAAACAAAGCTAAAAAGAAAAAGAAATAAGAAAGAAAGAGCCAAAATAGATTATATATAACGTTCCCTTTTAAAAGAAGAAATGAAGAAAAATAATTTGTATCATAAAGGTGGACATCATGGCAGAAATGGTGGCTATCCTTAAAGAACATTAAAAATGATGTAATCTTGTCACCTATCTAGTTCCATCATAGTATTTATGCATCTCGTAAAATCAGAATCCTTAATACATTTAGTATGCATTAAATATAACACAGCTAATGACAGCTTAGGTATTTACACAGAATGCAAATAGCTCATGTATTTATACATGTATCAAGAGCAGACACCACCACTACTGCCAGCAACCATATTAATGCATGCAGTATATATAAATATTGTAGTGTATATAGCAATAGTGTGATATAGTGTCAAAGACAGTGGTGGTTTGATAGATGTAAACAAATAACAGCAGAATGAAATATTTTTTATATTTTTACCAATTCAAGATATGTCAGTCTAGTGCAAGAATTCTCAAAGAATTCTCCACAGTAGTAACCATAGTAACAGAATATAGGCTGTTAGTGAGACTGCATGCATAATGGTTAGCACAGAGGCTAGCAATGGAGAGAGAGAGGAGGGATGATGTGTGTGTTTGTGTGTGAGGGAATGAAAAGCAGTGAAAAGTACAAAAGCAAGGAAGAAAGTGGTAGAGAGAGGAGGGGTATTGGATTAGTTTGCAAGATATAACAACACTTCCTTATAACACAGACTTAATATATGTATGGAGATATAGAGAAAAAAGTCAAAATTACAATGATTGAGTTCGAGTGCGTGTATCGAAAGAGGCAGTATAACCATTGCTAATGTTATGCAACACTACACTACACTGCATTTTATGAACCACTTAGGGAACATTTAAATGGTTGTCCAATTGACTAGAAATAACAGTCAAATCTTTTAACAACATGCAACAGTCTTTTAAAAAAATATGACACATTGGGTAATGTAGTCTGAGATAGACTGCTGTAAATATGATGGGAATAGTCGTAGCTCGAAATGCTTTTCATCACAGGTCTGTTTGATGAAGTCTAGCTTGAAACTAAATAAAAACAACAATAACACTTGTAGTATCACTAAAGAAAGGGTCATAGTTCAACTAATTAGGAAGTGAGTTAGTCTGGATGAGAAGCAGTTCTGTTCTGTGCCAGGGAGAAGCACTACTGATGTTATCTTCCTGATAAGGCAGCTAACTACAGGAGAAACATTTAGCCATGAATAAACCTCTGTGCTTGGCTTTTATAGACCTGGGGAAAGCCTTTGACAGAGTCTCCTATTTGCTCATCTGGTGGTCAATACAAAAGCTAGGGATAGAAGTGTGGTTGGTAAGAGCTGTCAGAGGCGAGCTGACAGA
Organism: Octopus bimaculoides; assembly: GCF_046866305.1. Classification (NCBI taxonomy): domain Eukaryota; kingdom Metazoa; phylum Mollusca; class Cephalopoda; order Octopoda; family Octopodidae; genus Octopus; species Octopus bimaculoides. The sequence goes on along the minus strand of NC_142937.1, from coordinate 48,270,721 downwards.
AACATTAGCATGCCGGGTGAAATGCTTAGCGGTATTTCGTCTGCCGTTACGTTATGAGTTCAATTTCCGCCGAGGTTGACTTTGCCTTTCATCCTTTCGGGGTCGATAGATTAAGTACCAGTTACGCACTGGGGTCGATGTAATCGACTTAATCTCTTTGTCTGTCATTGTTTGTCCCCTTTATGTTTAGCCCTTTGTGGGCAATAAAGAAATAAGAGCTGTCAGAGCCATTGGCAAGGATGCTGTCAGTAAGGTGAAGGTTGGCAATGAGTACAGTGATGAATTTAGCGTACAAGTAATTCACCAGGGATCAGTTCTCAGTACCTCTTTGTTTATCATAGTCCTCTAGGACATAACAGAGGAATTTAAGACTGGCTTCCCTTGGGAGCTTCTCTACAATGATGACCTTGTTCTTATAGCTGAATCACTACCTGACCAAAAGAGGAAATTTCATATGTGAAAGCAAGGACTGAAATCTAAGGGCCTTAGAGTTAATTCAGCTAAGACCAAAGTCCTAGTAAGTATGAAAACAGACAAAGCTCAAATCTGTTCAGGGAGATGGCCCTGTTTGATATGTAGGAAAGGTGTTGGTAGAAATTCAATATGGTGTAACCAGTGCAAGCTATGGACACATAAGAAGTGCAACAGTATCATGGGAAGGCTAACTGAGAAAGTAGTCTTTGTCTGTGGTAGATGTGCATGTACAATGGACACTAGGAATGTACAGAGAATAGGCTTCCTCAAATGTCTGCAGGAATCCTTTGAAGTAGTAGATAGCTTCCATTACCAAGGTGACCAAGTTAGCTGTTCATCCATGCCCTTGATGGCAGTGGGCAGGATTTGAACTCAGAATATATAGAGCTAGAGTGGATACTGTAAGGCATCTCATTTGATGCATTATCACTTCTGCCTTGGATTGGTATATCATTGACCTTTGAAAAGATGAAAAGCAAAGCCAACCATAGCAAGATTTGAACAGAGAGCACAGAATCAGAATACTGCCAAGCATTATATCTAACATCCTAAGAACTCTGCTAATTTGTCATAGCAAGTAAAAGGGTCAGTCTAAAAGGGAATAGAGGAACATAATACAAGACAGACTGATGAACTTATGAGTTCACAATGAATATAATAACATTTCTGAAAGTAAGGTGATGAATTATTAATATAAAAATAAGCTGTATAATATAATGGAAAAAGCATCTCTTCAAATATTATATAATAATAACTTCTAACATGGGCATAAGGCTATAACATTTGTTTGAAGGCATAGTGGATTATATTGACCAACCTGCTATAATTGACTAATATTTAAATTTTTTCTATTGTCAGTCAGATACAGGAATGCCTTACCTATTTCTAACAACTCAACTGTAAATAAGAATCAGACATGTGTTAAGCATTAAGTTGAGTCATCACAATGGTAGTAGAAAGACTAAATCTAAACAATATGGTCAGTCTCATTAGGTACATTGTGGCTTTTGATAAACAAAATTTGAAAAAATTCAAGGAGACTCAAGATTAAAAGACATCGAAGTTTGTTTTTGAGTGGTATACAATGGTGAAGAATAGATAAATATTATCTGATGATGACTAAATGTTAAATGTACCCTAGAAATAAAATATGTCTAAGTGGTTTGTATGAATAAGGGAAGAGTAGAAAATGAAGCCAGGAAGTAGACCATGTTAGCTTAAGACAAAAGTATAACAATAATCAAAAAGGTTCATCTGATTTAATAGTGTTGGAATCCAGAAAGTAATTAAGAACACATTGAAATGAAGGAAGTTTTGTCACCTGGTGACCGATGAAAAAGCTAAATGGCTTGTGGGAGCTGTTCAAATTATGTATAAAGGTGTTATAAACAAGATCAAGACTGACAAGGACTCTAAGCCTCACTTATTCATTATAGTTATTTGAGGCAATAACTTTGGTGTTCATGACTGAAATCCTTAGGAACCTTTATATGCCAGTGGCCTGGTTTCCTTTGCAGAATCTGTTATCTACTACATATGTGGAAAATCGGTGTGCGTTTGTTTGTGGTGTTGTTAGCTAACTCCTTCTATATCATTTTATTGATTTTGATGAAACTTGATACATGAGTAGAATTCATGTCTGGAAACCTCGTGACATACTTTGTTGAAAAAAATTGATAATACAGCCCCTAGAAAGGACCTTTATATAACTATTTTTTTTTAACACCGAAGGGAAATAACCTATAGCATCTGTACAATACTTTTTTTTAAACACTCAAGGGAAATAACCCATTTCATTGTTTATGTTTGATTACTTTGAATATTGAATTTTTGTGTGTCCTATTTCTAGTTTATGCAGACAATATCACTTTTATACTTTATTTGACACATGAGTAGAACTCATGTCTGGAAACCTTGTGACATAGATTGTTGAAAAAGAAATCGATAATAGGAGCCTTCCAATGGATCATTCTATCTACTACATATTACTAATATTTTACTTAAAAAACCCAAGGGAAATAACCCATACCAACTGCAGATTTTAGCGAAGCGATCAATATTTGATTCTTACGATCAGCCAACCTAATTCTGCATTTCACTACTAAACATTATTATTGCATTTCCATAATTTGAATCTTAAACATTAAAGACTTTGTTCATATATTTCTATACATACATACTTTTTTGAATGCCCATTACTCTGATAATTCTGCATTTTTACAGTTACTCTTTTTCCATGACAGTAGATAAATTTTTTATTCCACAACGTATTTGGAGTGGCTTCATGCAGGTATAGCATGAATTCGATCCTTGATTGCCAAATTTCACTTAACACTTCGACAGCGCTTTTCTCACAGTAAAACAATAGTTTTTCTGTGAATGACAGCAGTTATACATTTCCCAGATGCCTTCGCTAAGCAAAATAATGTCTTTGCCTCTCGCCAACCTCTCTCATCATCCTCTGAAAACCTCTCTCAGCAACCTCCAACAATCTCTCCCTCCTCCAGCTGACAGTTTTTTGTACTTTTTCATGACGGAAAATACACGTTATAACGAAATTGCTTTCTCATATCAGAGTTATTAATAGGCGTTTTAATAGAACATCTTTACCCTTGGGAATTACCGGGTACACCAGCTAGTATATATGTACATAAAAATAAATAAATAAATAAAAGTTCCAAACATGGAAGAATGACTTTGATCATAAAGACCTGAAGTTCAAAGTGTCTAAGTAGGAGCACATAATCTTAGTGCTGTTTGGAAAATGAACTGTTTTGGAAGAACAGGAGCAAATAGGATCTTCAAAGTGCATATGCTGTATAAGCAATGGGTGCAGAGAAGATTCAGTAGAACTCAAGTGACTTGATTTAAGATTTCAAATGTGTTACACATACAAGAATAGTGACAAACACGAAATGAAGTCCACACACTACTTCAGCTCATGAGATATACTACATTTTCTGGCATATAAGATGCACTTTTCAAAATTTTTAAATGCATCAAACAATTAACCTGCATCTAATACAGCCATATTACAGATAGGAGACAGAATGTCATAGGTTATTATGCCTAGTGGACTTATGCTCATCCAGCTCCCTTGGAGCTTGATAAGCATAAGTCTACTATGCACAATTGTTACTAATAATAAAATGTTGAAAGCAAGCCAAAATATTAGTTTGTTAGCACAAACTTATAAAAAATTGCTTACAGTATGTCGGCAGTTATGCTGGAAGGTCACATCATTGCATTATACCTTTTTCCTCAGCATATATAACCTACACCTGATATGTCTTGCATTATTTAACGACTTAGTTACCTTTAAGATTTAAAAAAAATTTACCCAAATAACTAATGCTACTACTCTAATCGCTATTTGCAAAGAGTGAATGACAACAAAATCATAGTGGCAGAGTGTCACTCTTGTGACTGATCACAGTTACATAAAACACCAAAGCTGGAAATTCAGTACTTGCATAACAGTTTATTTACAACAAATTTATAGTTTCATACTTTATTCCAGTATCCAATGAAAACATTGTATTTACATTCACATAATCATACATTTCCCCTACGAAACAACTTTACAATATCTTTCAATAAATATATGATAAAACATACTAAATTTGTTTTTTCCATAAAATATACTTGTACAATGTGTCAGCAAATAAGGTAGTTAACTTCCTCATGCATACATTACTTGATTAATATTGGAGGTGGTTGTAATAGGAGTATAGAGTAAGAAAAGTGAAATTCAGAGAGCTGGCAACAGATATTTCATCATCATCATCGTCGTTTAACGTCCGCTTTCCATGCTAGCATGGGTTGGATGATTTGACTGAGGACTGGTGAAACCGGATGGCAACACCAGGCTCCAATCCAATTTGGCAGAGTTTCTTCAGCTGGATGCCCTTCCTAACGCCAACCACTCAGAGAGTGTAGTGGGTGCTTTTACGTGTCACCCGCACGAAAACGGCCACGCTCAAAATGGTGTCTTTTATGTGCCACCTGCACAAGAGCCAGTCCAGGGGCACTGGCAACGATCTCGCTCGAAAACCCCACAAAGGCCAGTCAGGCGGTATATATATATATATATATATATATATATATATATATATATATATATATGTCTGTACGTATCGTCGCCGTCGTTTAACGTCCGCTTTCCATGCTAGCATGGGTTGGACGATTTGACTGAGGACTGGTGAAACCAGATGGGAATATTTATATATACATATATGTATGTACGTATGTGTGAGGGGATAGATATATACGTGTATGTCCCCCTCACATGTGGTGACAGTGACTGTTGACTATTTTAGTGTGCATGTGCACGCATATATATATATTTCTCAACATATATACATATATATATATACTTATATATGAAACACTCTAACTACTGCAGTTTTACTACTGCCTTTACAGTCTGTATACCTATAAATGATAATGGTTTGGTATTAAATAGTGCATCACTCTCAACTCCCTAATAGTTTCTCAATGGCTGTTTTCTCTTCTGCAAAAAATCTCTTTCAGGTTTCTCAATAAGTATCAAAATGAAGAAGACTGTTTGTTAAAACATCTTTGATGTGCAGCTTGGGTTGCCATGTTTGTGTTTTGCATTCCCTGAATACAATTCCTTTTTGTAAATAGACACCATTTATATGAGACAAGCTCTGTTTGGTGTAGTAGGCAACTGACTAATAAGATGTGTAATTATAGTGTAAGCATGTCTGTTGTTGCTGGTAATACTAGCTCCCAAATATTAAAGATTTAGTCCCTTCATGGTGAAACCTAAATTTGATATACACAAATAAGTGTAAGGCATTGAGTTCCTAGTATTTTATGCAACAGATGGTCCAGATCTAGTGTAATGCAGAAATTACATGCTTTATTTTTAGTCTACTGGGTAAGTTTTTATCTACCACACACACATCTAAATATACATATACACATATATATACAGAGAGGAAGGTCACTGCTGTTTTTGTTAAGTGAAAGTCCAACTTAATATCAAGAGTGCCTATATTTGCAATCTGAGATGCAGGAAGGTTTCTATTGCAGCAAAAGACTTGTTTTCTCAAAGCATTTATTAGGTAGAGTCAAATCTTTATTATGGAGTTTAACAATTTTTGACAGGTTTATTTTCATTACAAACTTACAACACGCAGAGAAGAATGTCTTCCGCAACTATTGCAGGTCATTCCCCTACAAAATCATTATCATATGTGTTAAAGTGTAACTGAATGCACACTCTTGAGATGTCTTCACTTCAAGAAATGAACAGTATGCTTGATGGTATAAGGAAGGCATGAGGAAATAGCACTAAGACAACATTACCAAATAAGGTGAGAGTCAAGATACAACCCAGTTAAAAATCATAGTGAATACCAATTTTTCAGATATTCATCTGAACAATTTGATCAAGCAAACAAATGATAAAAGAAGTTTCAGCCATGACTATACCATCTGTTTTTCAACCATACATGGTCCCATGAAGACTCCTGCATTAACTCAACCTTAATTTGTTAAATCTAGTAGTGGAGCTGAAGACCATCATGATAAGTAGCAGAATCAAATATTTTTGAGAGGCCAAGAAATACAATAGTTATTTCAGTATGTTGTTTTTGTGAGCTTTACAAAGGTATATTGCTGTCCTAACTTGCCTGACTATTGAGGCCCCTGCTGCTTTCTGTATTTCCCCTTCACTTGAATAGAATACTATGTTAGCTGTGAAATCCATACTGACTCATATAAGACCCTCTAAGCAAGTGTCTGAAGTTTAGTAGTTTGCCACGAATGAATACTTAACCAACAAGACTTAAGAATAAGTCACATTGGAGATAAGTGTGTATTTCAACAAAGGTAAAAACTAAAGAATTTCAGCTGCGATACCACTTGCCAAAGTTATCTATGTGCAAAATAGACTGTGACAGTGTGCTACAGTAGGAGATAGACATAAAATACAGAGGACCTGCGGTAGTCGGAAAGAAGTTGAGCATTGTCTGCTGGATGTGCAATGTTAACAACAAACTGGTGAGTGTAAACAAATGTGCCCATATATATACAGGTGAGATGTGCACAGATGATGAATGGATAAAAATGCAACATGTACCGACAGTGAAAGGTACTCATGACAAGAGTAAAACCAAAAATAAGATACAAAATAAAGGATGGAGAGGCAATATATTGTATGGAAAGCT